>NC_046658.1:57292711-57303908 GCF_010883055.1 Belonocnema kinseyi | reverse complement strand
TCTAGTCGGGAGTGGTGCTGACTGAAAACAGATGATTTGGAGCGATTCGCGCGCCATATGTTGGTCATTCTAAGGACTTATTGAACTACCCTCGTATCAATTAGAGGGTTTTAATTTGCAGTTCAGTTTTTATTACTTCAAATGGAAAAAGCTTTAGCTGTGCGAATTTTAATTTTGTAATGTAACTGACCGTGAAAATTGGTTGCGCACCGGAAAATGACCGAAAAGTGTTTTCTTTGATTAAAACGGTTATCCTTTGTTATCATTTATATCTAACCGGGTCCGGACGCATTCTGATGTATATAAAATTTTAGGTGTGAGAGTATCATTCAAAAATTTTGTAATCAACCTAAGATTTGAAATTCAGAAATTAATTTTGGTGTCGTATATTCTTAGTTTTCGTGTGTAACCTCGGGCTAGATGAGTAAAAACTTAAAGCGCCCGTATTACGGACTGATTGAACGATGCATGCTTGGTCGATGCCCTTCAGGCACGAATAAGGCATGATGGTGAAGAACTTACGGAGGCCAAATTTGCTAACGGCTTCTTATCGCTGAATTTCTCGCAAAAATCTCACGTTCGCGTATATCCATGGTCATCGTATTCATCCATTTACGCCTGTTTAAGGTGCATAATCAGCAAAGCGATCTGCAGATTGCCAGAGCTTATCGAAGCGTCTTCCTTTCTGTTCGTCGCTCTCCAGAAAAGGGGCATTGTAATTTATACTCGCCGAAATGAGCCTATAACTTGAATTACTTTTCAAAAGTTAATCGTTATCTCTTGATTAATTGCTCTCCATAACATTTTTTATTATAATTACTTAAGGATGGGAAGAGTCGTTGAGAATTTTTGGATTTTTTTACATCATTGATTTTTTCATTATACGGTAATGAAGGATGTCGATAGGATTGGGAAGCCGGTAGAAGCTGAGAAAGTGCAGGGAATTGGTGAAAATAAAACTAGGTTTTTTTCATTGAAAATAAAAAATAAACTGAAGGCTCCGGTGTCAATTACTCTAAAACACAAATCAAACCATGTTCACACCAAATTTTAAAATAATTTTACCTATTAGGCAAAGTATAATCGATAAAGATTAGACGATTATTAACCTAGGGACCCCCAAAAGTAGGACAAAATAATAGAAAAACGAAGTACAAAATAACTTTCCTGAGTAAATTCTTGATCGATTTTGAATGTTTCATTGAAAAAATTCTTCATTTAATTTTAGACCTCCAATGTTTTGGGGAGTTTTTATGGTGTTAATCTCTCTGCCTTCGCTGCACGTGTCATTATGAAAATCTTAAAATTCGTTTCCATTCTGCAAAGACTGTGCCGGATACACAAAAATACCATTCTTTTGTACCCTATGCAGAATCGACTCTGAGTTTGAAGAGTTATTCGACATTCTCACGGTATGACACTTTCCCAAACAAAGAAATCGCGAAAAGAAGAGCAAAGTGAAGGTTAAATTGAATAAAAAATCATTTTTCAATTAACACTGTCAGATGCAAGGAGACTTACACCGAAAAGAACCAAAAAACATGAGACGTAAGGGGACTGATATAAAAAAGGGCCCCAAAATATGAAAGACCAGAAGACTCACATCAAAAAGCACTTCGAATTATTATAGGCAAAGAGATTAACGAAAAGAAAAAACTCCCAAATACATTTCAGGCAAATGGACTCTTCAAAAACCATCATCAAATATAAAAGGCAAGCAAAACCGTCCACCAAAACCGTTTATTATTTTATTATTAACTATCGTGTTCCTGCAGTGGAACTGTATTAAAATTTTAATATTGAAAATAGCTAATTGCTCTCCAGACCCATAAAAGTGAAAATAAAATAAAACATTCTTTGCAAGTAAACAGAAAAATCATTTTGATAAAGTTTTAGAACCACTGAGCCACTACACCACGCCCAGCAGCGCTGCAGCTAGTTGGCGCGGGGCGCCCGCGCTCGTATTAACTCCGACAACTCAATTAATACTTTCGATCCCATATTCGCTTTGGAATGATTTACAAGAAAAAAAATCAAGCTTATTTTTTTAGCCTAATTAAAAAAAATAAAAAATGCCGTTAAAAGACTTTTCCAAAACCCTCATACAAAAATAAAATTTGATAAGTGTAACGGGAGTTACGTACAATTGAAAGTTAGCGGTCGGGGTGAATCATCGAAAATTCGGGCCCCTGTATCTTGACAACCCTTTATACTATCTGTGCCCCTGTACAGAATTTAAACAGTTCTGAAAGTTTAAGTGAACAGAATATTCTACGACATTTCTATTTTACACATAAATTTTGTTCTCACTGCAATTTAAATTACGCAATATAATTGTTTTTCAATAATAAATCATTTCCAATATAAATGAACGAACATTTCAGAAATTTTCCTGGTTTGTAAAGTCATCGGTACAAAATTTCGTTCATAACTTTAACCACATAATACGATTGGCAACAACAACATTTTGGGCGGGAATAATTGGCAAATTTTATCCGTTATACCAGAAATTAAAAATTAATTTAAAAACAAAAATAATAAAGTAAATACCATTATGATATAAGAAATTTCAAGTTCATTTTTAAATCTTTCATTAATATCAAGCATATGATAAAAATATTTACTCATGGTATCCCGTAATGAATACCCTGGAGAGAGGATCTAAAATGCCCTCAAAACATGTTGGTCCCAAAGTAATGTAAAAAATCTGCCTGCTATGCGGGCACATTCTCATGGCGCGCGGCTCGCTTCGCTCGCAAGTTTGAACGCGCCTAGGGCGCAGGACTGTTGGTTCTCGCGCTTCGCGTTCGATGTTGTGTTTATCTCGCGCTTCGCGCTCGATTATGTATTTACCTCGCGCTACGCGCTCGGTCTTTATATTTTTGCACATTCTTGCGAAAATATTCCTAAATTAAGACTGAAAACATCCGCACTGTAGTTTTGTGATTGTGAATTCTCTTTCAATAAAAAAGCTCAGCTCGAGAGTTTGAGCGCACCTACGGCACGCGACTGAGGCCAATCCCACTCCGCGCTTAGTCGTTGCATTTCTTCCGCATTCGGGCACAGACCTTTTAAAATCAAATGTGAACGAACCGACAACTGTAATTTTGTGATTTTGAACTCTCTTTTGTTAAAGCTCTTTTGGCTTTAACGAACACATTCTTATCACGTATCTCGTGCTTCGTACTCGATTTTGTCCAACTTGTCAACTTTTTTACATTATACACAACACTTATATCAATTATAATAGATTTTTTATGTAACTCTGCCAGGGATTACTTATTACAAAATTGCCAAATAAAAAGCAAATTGTATTTATCATGATTATTTTTGTATTTGTTTCTTATTTTGCATTTAAATTGTATTCTAAGCTGCTCTGAAACATATATCATTTCAATAAATGTATATCATTACAATTCATAATATGCATAAAAATTGAATCATACTAATTTTATTTCCTTGTTTTTATAATTTTTTTTTAATGTTGTTTTTTACGATTGAATAAAAACTACTGCGCATCTGCATAGGGACTAATACAGGAACCTATATAGGGTCCTATATAGGAGCCTATGTCCTCTTTCGTCTTTTCTGTGTTAATTTTTGCATTTTTTATCTTATGTTTTCCGATTAAAAGAAAATTTACTCGTCCTATCGAAAAATTATTAATAATAAATTTATAGATAGATGAACAATTTTTGTCTCTTTTTTTCGTAGCTTATATCGAAAAGTAATTCATTATAAATTTGTAGTTCTTTCCAGGGCACGCAATTTAAGCTTTTTCATTTTTTTCGTATCTTGCATAGTTTGTCCAAAAAATGGAATTTGTCATTATTTTTGGTACAATCAAATTTGGAATGTTCAACTTTTCGACCAAAGTAAGAAAGTTTTTATCATAGTCCTGTAGGACTTTCAAAAAGCAAAGTTTTTCTTCTATTGATTTTTTTTCATATCATGCGTTGTTTCGCTTAAAATGTTCATTTTAGTTTGTTTTTTTGAATTTTGAAAATGCTCTAACTCTGATGATTTTCTTTTTATAGAAAAAAGTCATGGGGATAAATAGGTTAAGGTTCTGAGTACTATGAATAACCGTACATAGACTTTTTAAATATTGAAAAAATGTGAAAAAAGTTGTTATTTATTTATTTATATTCGCTTACCCCGCGGTCTGGTTAGAACAATTAGTGGGTAACATGGTAATTGGTAATTGGAGTTGTAATTCTTATAACATAGTGAAAACGCAGATTGACTTAACAATGGTATCGTTATATATAGGACTATGGCTAGATTTAGAACTAAAAATGAAGCACCACAGTTCAATAAAAATAAAAATCAAAGAGATCGTGTTTGATAAGAGAAAAAAGAGAAAAAAGCCTAACAATGTTTTGTCTTAATTTGGTATCGAGTATGTTTCATGTATGTCTGGTATGACTTATGTATTCATTAACAATTTTTACAAGTTTTGTTTTTGTTAACGTGGGAAGGTCAATGTCAACCATATTACAATTAAAGAGATTATTGATGTTAGTAAACATAGTATAAATAGGTGCACGCTGGCCAACAACCAATTTTGGAATCAGTACTGTGAAGGGGACGTAGTTATGCGACGCTGTTCTGGATACCTGGAATAATATTTGTTGGAGGATACCGGGTACGTCGACTTCTGAGGCTAGGATCTTAAACAAAGTGACAAGATGCAAGTAGACGTCGCTCAGACAATTTTAGAAAATCAAATTTCTCATACATATTTAAATAATCAGAGCCACGTGGTTCCGTTTTGTACACAAGGTACTTCATGAATGTTTTTTTGGATACCCTCTATTTGGTCTGAGTACTTTGCGTGGATAGGATTCCATATTAGTCACGCATATTCTAATCTAGATCGTACCATAGCATTATACAAAAGTTTAATGGTGTAGGTGTTTTGAAAGTATTTTGTCGACCTAATGATAAAACCTAGTGTCCTTGAGGCTGTCGAGACCATTGACTGAATTTGATCGGAAAATAATAATTTAGGGTCGAAAATTAGTCCCAGGTCACGTGTAGTGAATACTCTTTTCAACGGCGTGTGATTTATCGTATATACATAAAAATACGGATTATCGGATCTGGCAAACTTACTAATATTTAAAGGCAAGTAATTATTTTCACACCAGTTGAAAAGACGATCAAAGTCGGATTGGAGTGTCTGGTGATCTAGAGGATGCTTTATAATCCGAAAGATTTTTAAATCATCTGCATATTTGAGGAAATGAGAATTTATGTTATCTCCTACGTCATTAACATAAATATTAAACAGAGGTGAACCAAGTAGGCGCGTTAGGTTGTTAGGGCTTTCAATATTTTCCATTTTCCTCTTCAGAATTTTATGATCTATCCTATCGAAAGCCTTTGAGAAATCCATATAAATGACATCTACTTGAGAGTTATTCTGTAAAACCTCATTTATAAATTGGGTAAAACAAACAAGGTTTGTAATTGTAGATCTTTTTTGCACACACCCGTGTTGTTGTTCAGCGAGAGTAGGCTTAAGAGCCGTTTGAATAAGGGATGCGATAGAAAATTCGAAAACTTTGGCAAAATTGCAAAGAATGGCTATGGGTTGGTAATTTGTAATATCAGATTTATCGCCGGCTTTATAGACAGGACTGATTTTGGTGGATTTTAGTGGAAAGTGCCAGTTCTAAGGGCAAGACTAAAAATTGTGGTAATTGGTTCGGATAACACAAATTAACAACCCTTAATGAGGAAACTAGGAATCTGGTCAATGCCTGCTGTTTGAGAGGGTTTGAGAGAGTTCGCCGCTTTTGCTACTTGTTCGCATGATAGATGGTAGGTGTCTCGACAAAAGTATTGGCATTGGTCGTTCGAATGGTCCATAGGTATCCTAGTACTTCGATGTACGATTGAAAAATGGGACGCAAATCCGTTTACAATAGCCTGAGGGTCAAATAGGACAGATGAGTTATATTTAATTAGTTTAGGTAACCAACACTCTAAGTTCGATGTGTTTAAAAATTTCCAAAAGCTTTTAGGATTAGACTTTATGTCCCTCTCAGTGTTATTGATGTAGGATTGGTGATTACTTTTTATTAGCTTTTTTATACTCTTTGAAAGAATTTTGATTTTGTCATCGTAGTACGTTGAGTCACTAACTTTGCTCTTTTTAAGGAGATTTTTTTAAACCGAAATATCGTTTATTACTACTTGTGAAAACCATGATGGAAACTTTGGCTGATTGTATTTTTTTGGTTTGATAATTGTGACAGAATCATATTCAAGTTGGTTAATAATGGTTATAAAGTTTAATTAAGCATCCTCAACACTGACAATTAGTTTTAACGGGGACAAGTCTATATTTAGTAGGTCCATATACAATGACGACAGGTTCGCTTTTTTGAAATTGTATTGTAGGGACTTGTAATTAGGCTCAGGTCTTGGGTCGTACGTGTGTTTTGTGTTTATAATTATCGTATCAGTAGCTAGTGGTGGATGGTAACTGTCTACAGGGACGATTGGAAAAGATGCTTGAGTAACGTGGCAGGGGGAGTTCGTAAGAACAAGATCAAGACATTGGTTGTTTTTGTTCAGAATTGCATTTTTCTGCTTAAGGTTAAAGGATTTTAAAATATTATCAAAAAGGCTAGATTTTCTATCCATTGTAATTCCCAATTCATAATCTATGAAACGAGGGGTATTAAAGTCGCCGATAATCATGATGTTTGGGCACCGAAGGTCGTGGAGATCCTGAAGGTTATCAAGGAAAGTAGAGAATGATATATTATTGACTTCTGGGGGCAGTAAAGTACAATTAGAATTAGGGGGCTAGTGTGTTTGATAATTTTTAGCCCAACGATGTGTATATTTACATCAAGGTCGCGGGTAAGGGATAAGTCAATCTTGGTTGCATGCAGTTCAGGCTTAACTCCTACAAGAACTCCACCACCTCTGTAGCCTTCACGGTCGTCCCTAAATATATCTAGGGGGTTACCGAAGAAAATTTCGTGGAAACTAACGTAAGATTTTAACCAGGACTCTGTTATAGCTATAAAATCGTATAAGCCTCTATCGGGGAAATTTGAGACAATGTTCAGTTTAATATTGAGTCCGCGTACATTTTGGTAAAAACCGTCTATAGTTACCATATTACAATGTCTTACTATTGATTGTTGACTCGATCTTGCGCTGTTTCGATCTTGACTACTATCGGGATACCCCGTCGATTTTGAATTCGTAGGTTTTTCTCTCCTGAATTGCTTCTGGTTGCTAGTTCCTTTTTGGCCCGCCTGTGTTCCTCTTGTTGCATTTAGGTGCGGTCGATCGAAGTGGACAGATTTTTTATTTTCTCTGGCGGTTGTGGGCCCAGCTTTATATTGACAAATGTTTTTCGGACGAGTGCAGCAGTTTCGGGTGTTTTGACAATTGCCTTGACTGGTCTTACTCCAGGTATTGTCTGCGAAAATTTCCCAATTCGCCATATTTAAAAATCTTCAATGTCGATTTTATATTGCAGGATTTCATGGAAAATTTTATAAAGATTGACCTAATCTTGATTTTGCGGAGTCACATTTTGTGCGTTAAGAGCTGGAATGGTCGGAGCGGCTTCAGGGAGACCAAAAATAATCAAATTATTTTTTCGTTTAGTCCGATCTTCAAATTCACCAATAATGCAGGAGGGCTGTGTGCGTTTGGAGCCCATTGGATTGTCGTCTCGTTCCTGCAGTTCAAGGACTTTTACCTCTAGGTCGTCCATTCTTCGAGCATTCTCGGTGACGTTATCCTCGCAAGATGTCAGTCTGTTGTTAAACAACTTTAGATCCTCAGAGAGTTTCGATACTGCTATGCTTACTTTGCCTGTCAGTTAATATGGTTTCCTTGATATTGCCAAATTCAGCTCGTGTCATTGCTTGGATATCAAGATTAGCGTAGGAACCTGGAGACGTAGGTGGACCGCAGCATTTTTTATAACCTAGATCAGGAATCATTGTAGTTTTTTTGGAGCAGCCAGGATGGTAGGGTGTTTGACATTCAGGGCAAAAAACCGGCTTCGCGACCTTTTCTTTACATACGATGCAAAGATGACCTTCATCCTGAGACAAACTTGCTTGTACGTTCGGTATGACCAATGAGACTTTGTTATTGATACACATTTTGTCATAAAGACCAGCAGAAATTTACAAATAAAGGAAGTAAAGGCACTTTTCACCACGCATCGCTTTCAGGTTAGTCTTTCTATTGTGGGTCTATCACACTGTTTCAACCGGGCAAAAATACATAAAAAACATCATTCATTCACGTCAATCTTCGATAAACATCAAAATATGGTTTCCAGGTACAAGAAATAGATTTAAACAGGCAAAAAGTGTTATGAAAACTGGAGCGAGATTACACACGCTGTTAGCTGCCAGTGGCCATATTTGAATTTTTCAAATTATCATCATTATCATAATCGTTACCGTAATCTTGTAGGGCTTTCAAAAATCAAAGTTTCTCTTCTCCGGACTTTTTTTTCATATCATGCGTTGTTTGGCCTAAAATGTTCATTTTAATTTGTTTTTTTTTATTTTGAAAATGCTCTAATTATGAAAATTTTCTTTTTATAGAAACAAATTCAGAAGGATAAATTGTTTCAGTTTTGAAGTACTATGAACAACCGTGTATAGAATTTTTACATCTTGAAAAAATGTGGTTTCAAATTTTTTTGTACGATCAAATTTGGAATTTTCAACTTTTTGACCAAATTTAAAAAGTTGTTATCATAATCTTGTAGGGCTTTCAAAAAGCAATGTTTTTTTTCTCCAGCCTTTTTTTCGTATCGTGCGTTGTTTGACCTAAATTGTTCATTTTAGTTTTTTTTTTTGGATTTTGAAAATGGTATAACTTTAGTAATTTTGTATTTTTTGAAAAAAGTCATTAGAATAAATTGTTAAATTTTTTCAATACTATGAATAACCGTACAGAGAATTTTTGATTTTTAAAAAAAGTGGTCTCAAAAATATTAAAAATGTGCCCACTTTTTGAATTTTCAACCAAAGTGGCGGGCTAACGAACTTTGACCTTTAGTTTAGGACACTAAACGAGTGTAGCTAAGGGCAATCTAATAGATTACTTTTTTCAAATGTTATCGTATTCACAGGCAGACAGACTGACATACATACAGACATACAGAGAGACAGGCACATTCGTAAAAACCTGTTTTTCGGATTCAGGGGGTCTCAAAACGTGGACATTTGACAAAAACTGGGGGGAGTCAAATTTTACACAAATTTAATACCTTCTCTAATGCGAATGTAAAAAGACGGAGAAAGAAGAAAGGAAATGAGATTGAGGATGGCTTGGTTTTCTCTTTCCTAATGCTCTCCTCTTTTTATAATTCTTATTTATTTGTCTAATAAGCCGATTACAATATTGTTTGGAAATTATATTTTGAGTTTCTTCTATGCAATTCGTTCTGCATAAATTGTGTATTATGGATATGTTTTTTCAAAACAACTAATTCTAGAACAGAGACATTATGCCATAAACCTGGATATCGTTCTCTTGACTTCAGATATAATTTCCGTTCCAAAGGAGTCGGTTTCTTGGTCAAATCTAAAAAAAGGAACATTTTAGTATTATATTATCTTTCAAATTTGTTAAAAAGTTTCAAAATTTTATTTCAAAATCTTCGAAAATCTACATTTTGTTTGTAATCTTTAAAAAATGTTGAAAGAAATTTTAAATAATTACAAAAATAAAAACTCATTAAATATTTTTGCCAGGAATCATAAGAAATTTTCTTTATTGTATTGATTTCATTGAAAATTCTTTATAAATTTTAAAAACCATTTAAAAGGTCATTTTTTTAAATAAAAAATAATTTGGAATTTTCCGAGGAATCTTAAGAAATTTTTTACTCTCTTGGGTTTTGAAATGTTTAAAAATTCTTGAAAAGCTTATTTTTTTCGTAATCCTAAAAAATGTACATTTTGTTTTAGATTTTTTTAATCTTCTCTACGCTGAAATTATTTTTCAATCTTTTTAATACTTCTTAAACTTCTAAATACATTTATAAATAGCTCAAAATTTTTCTCAAATATTTTTAAATCCTGAAAAATTGAAAAAAGTTCCTTAAGAGCATGTGATACTTAGAAAATGATCGATTTTACCAATTTTAGGTTCCCCCGGCATTTTTTCTAGAATAATAAATATTTTGTCTTAAAAATTTGGGAAATGATAGCGAACATGCTAACGGACGTCCCTACACACTTTTTTTGTGGGTTAATTTAAAAAGTTTTAATTTAGCAAAATGTGATTAATTTGCATAGCGCTTAGGGAATAGTATTGATTTTTTCAGTGTTAGATTTCCCCGGCTTTTTTCCTAGGATAAGAAATATTTTGCCATCAAAATCTGCGAAATGATAGCGAACATGCTAACGGGCGTCCCGGCACACTTTTTTGGTGTTTTTTAAATCAAAATTTGTTTGATATTGCTAACAACGTGTGTGTATATTTCGAGGTTATGTGGGTTACAATTCACCCGAGCGTTACTTCCAAACTACACAATATTTATGGCCGAAAACTTTGGACTTACACATAAACATAGTAACTAATCTTCCGGAACTAACCTTGTTTGCAGCCAATCAAAAGAGTTTATTTCATAAATAATTTGCAGATTATCGGAAAGGCAGAGATGAAAAACGACGTAACCTCAAAATAATGCATATGCATAAAATTTTTATTTAGCCCGATAAATTTTTTTGTTATTAACCCTCAAAAAAGAGTTTGGGGACGTCCGTTATGATATTTTATAGCATCTCCGAATTCAGTTTTTAAAAATTTTCATTTTTGTGGATAAAAAGCCGGGGAAACTGTAAGTATCACATGCCCTTAAAATCTGCCAGTTTCTTTTTTGGCATATTTCGATACATTCGAAACTGAAAAGTAATAGTTTAAAACAAAACATTATTCATTAAAAAATTTCCCAGTAATCTTATTGTGGGTACCGGTACCATTAAAGTTGACAAATTGTAGTGTTTGTCCAAAATGTTAAGAACAGAATTATTTTCTAATATTAAAAAACCGTTTACAATTACAATTTTCTATTTTTTGTTGTACTGACTGTACTATACGGTAGCGAGACATGGACTTATCAAGAAAAAGATCAGAGTAAAATTAACGCAATTGACATGAGATTCATGCGCATAATAAGCGGGAAATC
>NC_046658.1:57283793-57292611 GCF_010883055.1 Belonocnema kinseyi | reverse complement strand
TGAGACCCTAGTTAGAAGAGACATAAGAAGTCACAGAAACACGAGAGCCTGCATGTAAAAATGCATGGACATAAAAGAAGCTAGAGAAGTATGCCAGGACAGAAAAGCATGGCGACAAATAGTTAATTAAAAGAGAGTCAGTAGAGTGAATAACGCCTGAAACAAAAGGCCTTGGATACTAATGTACCCAAGTGGGGAACTGCACAAGACGACTTTGTGAGGATCATTACTTGGGGTGATTGCTAGAGAGATTGATCAGCAACCTGGTTCGGAGAAGTGTTGTGGAACGAACGTGTTATTTAAATAAATAAAACGAGAATTCTAGATCATTAAAAGAATTCTATGACCCCTTTCTCACATTACTCCCTTCCCCACCGAGTGAGTCACGCCTATCCCGAAAGGGGAATGGCCTAATTGTGTTAAGAAATAAGTTTAATCATAAAGTAAAATTATTATTCCAAAATTTTTACATAATTGAAGGAAAATTCAGAGAGAAAATGATTTCATTTTGCTTTTATACGTCTATACAGTACATTTTTTATATAATATGTACTTTCGAAATGAACAAGTAATATCGAATAGAAAATTTACATTACTTAATATATTCGGTTACACAATTAGAAGAAATTTAATAAAAAATATATAGAAAAATCCACTTTATTTCCTTGGGGTAAAATTACAGCACTCTAACTCTTCTCGAAAAAGAAACGCGAAGTTCAAAATTTTTGCCGTGCAATCATAAAACATTCTTCATCAATTTGAGAACTTCAGCAACATTGAACTGGCGCATCATAAATCTTTTATTATACACTTCTGGCTAGAGTATTCTCACATAATTTAAAATTATAATTGTGAAGTTGTTTATCTATCGCTGAAACAATTTATGTCTGATACACATGCATATAAATTATGAAAAATTATCCATCTGCCATTATCACTTTATTGTGCGTAATTCAGCAGTCATTGATGTGGTTACATTAAATGTATCTTAACAGTAATTTTGTATTTCCGTGTTACGATAGAAGTCCTTCGTGCGACAATTGCGAGCACAGACTATAGGCTGTACATATAGCAGGTACGTGCTAACCAGGGGTCAAGCAAGAGCGAACACCATCGTGATACAATTATTCGTGACAGCACGACATGGCATGGGCTGCTGACGACGACGCGACACGCTGGGCAATACGAGTACAGTGACTGTAAGCTCAACAGTCTCAACACTGGCTGTGCCACTGGCTAAGGTTGCTATTTAGCACGCAAACGCTACGGCTACGCATTGCCAATGGCGTTGTAATGTTAACGATCAAAAGAGAATCGTTTTCTTGGTAACGACACGCTTCGGTAAGTTTCTTTCTAGAAGAACACGCCAGACTATCACCTTGCTTAAGCGGTTAAACTACAAAATCACAGTTCCTGAGGCTAGATATTTTTTGTATCCTCAATCTAAAAATTATACGATTTGAAGGGTAGCACAGCAAAACGAATCAATCCACATTGTGGGACGCGCGTTTTTACTACTTTCGACGGTAATTAAAATTTTATTTCTCAATTAGCCCCTTTTGAGAAAATGCAGGGAGAGCTTTTTGAGAAAGTGAGCGTTTTTAGCCATTTTGGAAAGAAGGTCGGGGCGAACCTAACATTCTCTATACTTCTAAGGTGGCTTTAATTGAAGGTTAAATATTGAGCTTTTATATGGGTTTATTAAAAAAATGCCGTCGCCTATCTTGAGTGATAACAGGTTGTTGATGTGCACGCGTTCGCGCGGGTGGTGCGGATTAGTGAGCAAACGAACGCACAGCAAATATTATTTGCCGTTTAAGATAAGCAGCGGAATTTTTTTCAATATGATAATCGTAAAGTACAAGCCTAAATCTATACTTTAAGTCCCATCAGAAGTCTCTCTAACGTCAAGTTCGCCTCCTATGTTAATTTTTCAAAAAGTTTCAAAAAACGTTTCTCTTCAATTTTCTCAAAAAAATTGACATCATAGAAATATTTCACTATCATATTCTGATTCAGCTTCGCGAAATCTATGGAAACACGTAATTTTGATATCGGTACAAGTAACAAATTTTGTTGAGAAGATTTCTACTAAAAAATCTCATTTTCGACAAAATGTACCGTAGTAAAATACGTAGTAAAATAGTACCGTAAAATGTAACCGTAGTAGTTCAGAAAAAATCTGGAAATTAGGGGAAAATCTGGCAAAAGTTATGGATATTCTGCGAGTTGCAATTTGAATAACTGACAAGAATAATATATTTTTAATTTTCGAATTGGAATTCGAAATTGTTTTATTCAGTTTTTGAAAAAGTCTATTGTTAAAACTGTTAAAAGAATAAATTTCTGGTCTTTGAGCATTAATGGTCAGTGAAAATGAAAAATTCGCAGGGAAAAATTAGGAAATTTCAAAACTGTCGTTTGCAGCCATCATTATATAATATTATTCTTAATACTAATTTGTTTATTAATTTTTAGTTACAAATTTTATTATTTGGTTTCAATTTCAATAGTTTTTTTAAAGTAATTCTTTTTGGTTGAAAACGTAAGTGTTTTGTTGCAAAGTAATCTTCTTTGGTTAAGAATTCCACTAGTTTGTTTGTAAATTCCTTTCATTTCTTTTTTGTTTAAAAGTTACACTTTTTAATTATAAATTTGACTATTCGCAATTTCAATACCTCGACTTTTTTTTCCACAAAAATGAAATTGTTTAAAAACTGAATTCGGAGATGCTATAAAATATGATAACGGACGTCCTCGGACTCTTTTTTAAGGGATAATAAAAACAAAATATTGTGCTGCATAAAAATTGTATGCGTGAGCACTATTTTGAGGTCAGGATCGTTTTTCAGCTTTCTGTCATTCCGATAATGTAGGTCTATGTCGTACCGATGCTGGCGGTAGCACTCAAGAATAATTATGGGAGATAATTGTAAAACACATAACCTGAAAATACACACACATCAAATTTAGCAAAATTAAAATTTTTTGAATGAATCTACAAGAAAAGAGTCCGCGGACGTCTGTTAGCATGTTCGCTATCATTCCCCAGATTTTGAAGACAAAATCTTAATTATTGTAGGAAAAAAGCCCTGGAAGTTGGGAAAGTAGTCAATATCCTAAAGATAAAAGATTTTCAGAAGGTGGCGTGGCTGAATTGAAAGCATGCTAGATTTTATACCAATATAAAAAGCGACTATCTAAACTATGCCAAGAATTCAAATCCAGTATAGTTTAAATACTAATCCAGGGCTTTAAACCCTTTTAAAATCGTATAGTGCATACGTCTCCGATGGAACGATTGCGGCAAATTATGCGGGTGTTGAATATTCTAATCCTGCAGTCGCCAACGAAGATTTTTTGCCGGCGCGAATTCTTCTAAACCCTTTTTAAATATTACGATACTTTACTATTTTTAATACTTATTCAAGATGGCCCGGTTCAAGATGACGTGGTATTTTAAACGCGTAGGGTGAGTTTATCGCATCTAAATTAAACTCACGCCTCCCCCTTTCCAAGGTCACCTCTTTAAAATACAATGAATCTTGACCCGGGCCTTCAGAATGTGTGTCAGCTCAACGGTCCCTTATTTCTAAGGTTCCCCTTTAAAAAGTTTAAAACAACCTGTTATCTTAATATATTGAAAGAAACATTATTATTTTTAGAGTTTTCTTCTAAATGACTAAATTTGGTTTTCACAAATGACCAAATGATGACGTAACAATTCCTTACAAAAAAGTTCATGTATTTCATACGGTTATTGTGCTATAGTAGTTCGCTTGCATATGCAAATTAATTTGTATTATTTCCCAGTAGAAATAATACACGTAATGTATCTTATTTTTTAATTACCGTTTCCAAAAATTGCGCTGACAAAAAAATGCATTGAGGAATACATTATGAGCAGTCTCTGGAAAATCTAACAATTTCTTTTTCTTCAAATGTAGTATAATGAATGTGGTGACAAGAGTCAATGACAACTTCAAGACAAATTGTAAATATTGTAACAATTTGTCTGGAACTTGTCGTTGACTCTTGTCATGAGATTCATCTAAGTCATATTACCATACGTTAATGACATGCAGAATTTAAAATCACATATATCCTTTAATTTAAATGAAATATTATGGTTACAGAGGGATTGGTATCGAAAAACAATTTTTTTCTCCACGGAGAGTTAAAAAATAGAATAATATATGAGGCATTTTACTGTTCAACATTCTTCTTCACATATGTAGTCGAAGAAAGATTTTTTGTTGTTAACAAAAATTTATGTATTGTATGCTTTATGTTACTAAAATTCTTGAAGATTTAAGTGATACCGCAAATTCTTTCAAAAGTATTTGAAAAAGGAGAAAATCAGAGAAATTGAAAACAATTTTAATGTTAAATACAAGAAATTGTTTTACAATAAATTATTCTTAGTGTTTCAGAGTTCCTAGAAATTCCAGCTTTAAATTTAAATATAGCGATAAAAATAACGTTCAGTCGTAAGATCGTCATGGATTTAGAGATACTTTCCACTATTTTAGATTTAAGGAGGATTTTTGCTAGATTTGTTTTCAATTTTTTTCAAAAAGTTGTTTACGACTACTTACCTCTTTATTTAGATCAGATTGAACTCCCAGTAAGGTTTTTTTCTTGAGTTAATAACCCAGAAAATGTTATTCGTTGGTGGCATGGACACTAGATTGTTTTGGTCCAGAAGATTTTTGTTTAAACTTTCTTTATGGTCAGCATTAAATAAAATTGTGGTTTATCATCTTTTTTAACTGTAGATCATTTTTATTTATTTTTAAAAGTAATTTGTTTCTGATTATTTATTTCTATCGCTTTATATGAATTTATTCAATTAACTGAATACGTCATTGTTTGTATGAACCTTTTTAGATCGATTAATTGGTTAAATTGGTTAAATTGATTATATTGTAATGAAAGCTAAAGAGGTATGCCAAGACAGGAAAGTCTGATGACAAATAGCTTATGAGAAATGCATGACGATGAGCGGCAGTGGAGTGAATGATGCCTGAAACAAAAGGCCTTGGGCACTCATGGGGCTAGGTAGGGAGCCTTACATGATGACTTTGCAAGGCTCTTCACCTCAGATGATCGCTAGAGAAATTGATCATCTACCTGTGTCGGAGCTGTATTGCGGACCCACTAACGTACGTTCAGACGATAAATGCTTGCAGCAGGAAAGTTAAGCACATCTTCCTCATTGAAGTTACGTTTCAGATCGTCATGGAGTATCTTGAAAGTCTCAAAATGATCGTTTGTTCTAGGGGCACAAAGAAACATATACTGTTGGAAATTATACTCCTGATGTGTATACCCTTGCACCAGGTATGCGAACATCTTAGCGAGAATTATTCTACCCACATCAAAACCTTGCATATCTCTTCTATGAAGAGGTCTGGTTTATTCATTACCTTCGTGCCCCTAGATTAAGTTCCTGAAGTACAGGAGATCAAACGCAAGCATCAGGTGTAAGAAAACAAAACTTGCTCATGAAATGCTGGTTTTTGCAGTACATTAAGTTCGGTTGAGTGGGTTCCTAGATGCTAAAAGATTGAACTAAAGCCTAAGGTGTAGAAAGCACATCTCCTTTGGGGAAATCAGATTTGTATTCACTGAGACCGCGATTTACGGAGGGTCTTCTGTGGCCTGAATGGCCTTCATGGTGAATTGGAGTTTTTCAAACCGTTCTACTTCTCCTTCTTGCTTGTGGCTTTTTATAGTGCCAAACCGTAAACTACGAAACTCCGCTGCCCTTCCAAGCACCTCTATCTCGCCCTCTTGGATCACCTCATCCGGTATATCTGGTTCGGTAAATCGAGGTTCCAGTGTAGAAATTTAGAGTCCCCAGAGTGGGTTCCTTAAGGTCTCGAGATTGAACCAATGCCCGAGGTGTAAGACACATCTTCTTCGGGGAATTTCGGTTTCAAGAGTACTTTAATAAGGTCCCTTGAGTGGGTTCTTTGAAGAAACGGAATCTAACCCATGCCCCAGGTATAAAAAACACATCTTCGATAAAATTATGGTTTTTATAGCACCTAAGGATCTCTGGAGTGGCTTCCTTGAGAGAATTCGTTCAATCTTGCGTCTTCCAGGATCATTCGTGGGACCTTAAATGAACTGAAATAATGAGACTTCCCTGAAGACGCGTTTTTTACACCTGCGCCATTGGTTCAACCTTATTTCCTCGGGAAAGCCACTCCAGACACCGTAAAGTATTGTAAAAACCAGACTCCCCTGAAGAAATTGTGTTTTATAAACTTGCGGTATTGATTCAATCTCTTGTCTTCGAGAAACCCACTTTCGGACCCAAAAGTACTGTAAAAATCAGACATCCCAGAAGATGTGTTATTTTTACCTAGAACATTTCTTCTTCCTCGCATAACCAAGGTACCCACTCCAGGAACATATACGTTTCGTAAAAACTAGACTTCCCTGAGGAAGATGAGTTTTTATACCTAGGACACTTGTTCAATCTCGTGTCGTCGAAGAACGTACTTGAAGGACTCTGGATTATTGTAAAAACCATGCTTTCCCGAAGATGCGTTTTATACAACTGGAAAATTGGGTCAATCTCGTGTCCTCGAGGACACAAATTATGCTATCCACGTCAAAACGTGGGTAGCATAATTTTCTCGAAGTAGGTGTCGTTCGCAAATCTAGTACATGGGTGTGACGAGCAGAGTGTTATTTCCCAGAGAGCAGCTCATCACCGGAAGTGAAACTCAGTCAAAATTCGTTTTTATAAATGTTTTTAGAATGTATGGAATGTCCGTAGAATGCTTTCCGTATAATTTTCTCCCTTCATCACCGATTAAGTCTCGCTTACCCCGAAAGAAATATGACCTAATGGTATAATAATTATATAATATGGAGACCTGATTTTATATAAATGTGCACTGATATGTAAAAATATTATAAAACAAAAACTACGTGTCTTATAAAAAAGAGAATAATAACCAATTTCTAGATATTTTTTTGGCATGATGTTTTCCTTCTCATTTTTTTTCTTATCTTGCATAGTTTGACCAATAAGTGCAATTTTTATTGTTTTTGTGCGGTCAAAATTTGAATTTTCAATTTGTCGAAAAAATTCAAAAAGTTGTTATGATAATCTTGTAGGGCTGTAGAAAATTAACATTTTTCTTTTCAAGTACTATGAACAAGTGTACAGCGAATTTTTGAATAATGTAAATATGTGGACTCAACAAATTTCAAAATAGGCTCACAGATATACAGACAGATATATTTGTAAAAGCCTGTTTTTCGGATTCAGGGAGTCTCAAAACGTGGATCTTTTGACTCAGACGGTAGCTGAACGGGCGCTGATTGGCAATAATAAAATTGTTAAAATTTCTTGATAACTTAATGACTTTTTCTGATTTCATTAAGAAATGGATGCGTATACCCGCATGGATGTTCCGCGCGTCGAAATATATTGGGTGAATATCTTTCTGACACCACAAATTTTAAAGTTTCATGAGTTCAGACTTTTATATATCATTTTATATCAATCTTAAGCGTTGTAAAATAGTATGAAACACCGAAAAACTAAAGCTTACACGAAATTTAAAAACATTTTATTTTTAAGAAATTTTTAACATTCACGATTAAATTTCTGAGTTCCGTCGATAAAAATTTGTAATGTCCATAAAAAATTACATTTCCTGTCATTGTAAAAAGTAGTTAAATAGTCTACACCGGGAAAAACAAAATATCACGCGAAGAAAAATTGGAATCGATTTAAATTATTCATTTAAAATGTATTTTATTGATATTCCTGTTAAAAGTTCGTGTACTTAATATTTACATAACGCCGCATAATAATACATAATTAGAAAAAGAGAATTTAAAATTTGGTACTTTAACTTTTCTGAACTGTAACTTATGAGGATGGCTTTTTCAATAAGTTTCAACTTATCGGTTTAGCGCAGTGGTTAGCACTCCCGACTTCTAGGCGTTAGATTGAGATATATATATATATATATATATATATATGTGTGTGTGTGTGTGTGTGTGTGTGTGTGTGTTTGTAGGTTCGATTCCCCGCAGCGTTAGAAATTTTATTTGTAATATAATGCTTAAAAATGTAATATATGTATTTACTCTAAATAGGACTATTGATATTAAAAGTCAAAATACTCGCAATAATTTAATATTTATTTTTTAAATACCTTTTTTGTCTCTCAACGACTGCGTGAAAATAGTTAATGTTGTCTGTGTGCTGGGCGTGTGGAATTTCATATATTAATATGCTCAAATTCTGCAGTAAAAAAGGATCAAATTGATTCCTTAATTTAGTGACTAATGCTCTTCATCACAATTGAAACCCGAATCATTTACATCTAGTAAAGCATCATAATGGATCTTGTCCGGGCTACCGTCAGACTCCCCAGCCAGCTCCCGGCCTTGCTCCATGGCCGAATGCTGGCCAGCGGAGCGTGACAATGCTGGTCGGATGCCGACCAGAAACCTCGGCCACAGCCCGGCTTAATGTCGGGCTCTCCGGACGTAGAATGGCCAGCCCCCCGACTTAAATTTCCACCCGGTTATAACTCTGATAATTTTTGTTTTTATGGAAAAAGCCATTAGGATAATTTGTTCGACTTTTCGAATACTGTGAATAACCGCACAGAGAATTTTTGAATGTTAAAAAAATGGTCTTAAAAATATTCCAAATGTGCCCACTTTTTTAATTCTAATCCAAAATGGCTGGCTAACGAACTTGACCTTTAGTTTAGGACACTAAACGAGTGTACCAAAGGCCAATCTAATAGATTAATTTTTTCAAAAGTTATCGTGT
>NC_046658.1:57275578-57283693 GCF_010883055.1 Belonocnema kinseyi | reverse complement strand
ATATTCCAAATCACGAAATGAAGTTAATCAATTTTCATGAATCATGATGTATGCTTATCACACAGTATTTAAAATTATTCTATTATCTGTGAAACGAGGCTTCGGAAATGAAACAAGTATATTCATATTTGCGACGAGGTAATGATTTCCATTATGCATAATAAAAAATTGTTTCCGCGTATATAAACTAATATAAGTCGAAGATAAGTGTAGATGTCTGAACTTGAATTTCATTCATAATAAAGTCTATTTACATTACATTAAGCATGTTAAAACAAGGTAATGCAATGTAATTGTATATTGAGGAAAACTTGAAGACAAAGTTCTAACGCTCATATTGGAAAGTTTTGTGTTGAAAACTCATTAGGTACCTATAATTGTAACTGAAACATTGTAGTTTCAGAGCTTACTGCTTAAGAATTTCAAAAGCAAGGACGTTCCGATAAAGAAAATCACAGAAAGTTAAAAAACATGTTAAAACACGGCTAGTAAAATCATGTAATTGTGTAAAAGTCTCTGCTTAAAAATTGTGCATAGTTTTTTGCCATATATAATTGTGTAAAAATACATTTCTAGAATGAAGTGAGTTATTGAGTGCACAAGCTGCACATTTTTGTAGCAATTCATCCTATTCTTTAGTTCTTCTTATGGAAAGCTGGGTGATATTGCGATGGATCACACATGTGATCATCGTTAATCGATGATGAAGCAAAAAGCTGAATAATCGACTCTCTCCTCAACTTCCGCAAGTCAGTCCAGAAGCAATGCGAGGTATGGACATACTATAAAATCCGTAATTAATTCAAAGACCTCGGTAATCCCGCTGTTTGGTCATATTTCTCGCTTTAATCGATAGGAGCACGCGCAATATTTTCGGTACGCGGAGAAGCGCGATGCGGCCCTGTGTGACTCGTGTAATTGGCTCCCAACTGGACTTCAAAGAACACCGCTCTCCTTCATCCGCGCCGCCATATGACTGAGAGAGAACGAGATGAAGCAGCACGGGTTGGATCGTGTGATCGTGAGAGAGACAGCGTCATTTGAAAATTATACGCGCCATGCGCGGTCTAAAAGAGGGGAGAAAAGTGAGATAGAAATTAAAGGGGGTAAGAGAGAAAGAAATAAAGTAGTGAGAGAGAGAGAGAATGAGTGAGGAGTTGAACACAACCGAGAGAGAGAGAGAGAGAGAGAGGAGGGAAAGATGCGCATGCGTTTAAACACGCGTGCGAGAAAAAGACAGACGTGCGCCGTCCGACGACTATTTTCCTGTCGACTAAAAGGATCGCGATGTCCAAGTATGACTGGCGAAAGAGAGATAAGAGAAGGATGGACAAGATGGACAAGATCGGTTACCTGTGTTTCAACGTTACCAGATAGTGTTCGATATAAGAACCATTGACTTGTTTAGTCGGTCTGATAATTTGTCATTAACTTAAATCTAAAACAGGAGTTCTTTGCGTAAACACAAATGACTATATAGGAAGAACCAATTTTTATATATTTTTAAGACGTTTTTAATTATATTAATCTTAATATTCAAATTAATATTATGTTCAATATTTAATTATCTCATCTTAATCATTTTAATGATTTTTTATCAAATAATCTATTTTATTGGATAAATGATGCTGTAAACTCAAATCTTAGAAATTCAAGTTGTAAAAGAAAAATTATGCAGAAAAGCAACCAAGAAAATAGTTGACAAATGCTTGGATAATGACGCTATTATAAATTTGGTCGATCATACCATTAAATTCCAACTTCAACATCAAACTCGTGTAAAACACAAGGAATCATTCTATTTCTCAACGGTCGCTAAAGCATATATTCTTACTTATTCGGCAGATATATGCGAGTGTCGTCTGCACCTAGCAGAATTTTAGTGAATAAGAAGTCATTACAGCTATTACGATTTTCAATCAAAAAGCCGTTTACTTCTTTATTAATATGTTTCAAGGTAATTTTCCAATTTATAGAACATCAGTGAATCAAAGCATAAAATTTTCATATTCTATGATATTTCTATTTCATGAAAAAACCGAAGTCAATCATTTTGAAATGATTGCTTTATTAAGATAATTATTGCGTATGGAATTATAGTACATATATTATATTGTACGACTTGACCCTAAAAAGGTACGAATTCTACGTCTCATTAACTTTTTCTAGAGCAATAAATGTTTACCACACGGAAAAAATTTGTCCGCAAAAAAGTCACGAACTTGTAGCAAGGTCTCGCATATGAGATAAAACAATGAAATATTCAGTTGAATTTATATGACAAATGTATGTTTAAATATGGATGTTTTTTACGAACAGTTAGAATTTCCTGCGAACAGTTGCTTAAAATTTCAGACTTAAATAAAAAAGAAGAAGTTTGAGCGCGCCAGGAAGCATGACTGTTGGTTCTCGCGCTTCGCGCTCTGCAGCGTATTTTCCTCATGCTACGCGCTCGGTTCATGTATTTCCCCACATTTATGCAAAGACCTTTTTAAAAATTGAAGGTAAAAGCATTGACAACTGTAATTTTGCGATTTTTGATTCTCTTCTGTTAAAGATCCTTCGGCTTTAACGAACACATTCTCATCACGTATTTTTGCTTCACACTTCATTTTGTCGGAAATGCGAACTTTTCTACATTATTTTCAACACTATTATATCAAAATTATTTCTTGAAAAAAAGATCCTACTCCATCTTCACTCCATTGGGAATCGAACCACAAAACTTCTGATTTCCGGTCAGGTGCTTTTCCAATTAAGCTATTAGAGGGATCAGAATAAGAACTCTCAATTTAAGAACATAACGCTAATTCTTAGATTGGTGTTAATGGTACAAGTAATTATTTTCAAATTTTTTAATTTATCTGCAAATTTATCTTCAAATGTAAAAATTTGAAAATAATTACTTGTACTATTATATCAAATGTATATTAAATTTATTTATGTACCTCGGACTGGTTATGCTTATTCAGATATTGCAAAATAATTTAAAAATTTTATTTTTGATGTTAACTTTACGAAGCGAAGTAGATACTATTTACGTGAAAAATTCTGTTAAATAAAATGTTATTGTTATGAGAATGTAAAAATATAATTTGTGTGATTTCATTTATATTAATTTATAAATTCGCATCTCGGAAGATTCGAACCCTCGGATATTGCTGACTCATAAGTTTCTAAACATAAACAATGAGTGCGTAAATACGGTCAGCAATCGAGGCCAAACAATATAGTTATTATAAAACTTTTAGCCACTTATCAGCGGAACTCGAACCAGACATACGCGCGAGATTTTTTGAACAAGCTCGTGAGTTCTCTGAGAATTTTTTCTTAATCACTTCAAATATTTTTGTAATTATTCATGCAAAAGAGTGATGAACCGTTATAGAATTTCCGCATCAAGTTCGTGAATTTTTTCTCAAAGTTCATAAATTATTTACGAAAATACATCAATATCCGATTCATTCTTCTCATATCCGAGACCTAGCTACAATGAAGGAAATACTTGGGGAATATTATCCATATGATTATGGTTGAGAATTTCTGAGATAATATGAAAATACAGGTACACGGATACTGGTTTGGTTAAAGGTAGTTGTGTGATTAAGAAATTTAAGTTTTCCAAGGAACAGCCATGCCAAACAAACGTTAGCTTGGTGGCGCAACCTGCACAATCTGTAGAGTCGCTTGTGCGCTTGGTCGCGCATTCCCTGTAAAATTCGTTAATTGACAATTTAGGAATTAATATTTCACTAATAAAAGTTTTTTAGTGAAAGTTAAAGGAGAATGTGTTTGTTAAACTTATGTTATTATCAAAAATGGTTTTTTTAGTCGAACTCTAAAAAAACATTAAATTATTTGATGTATAGTATGCTATTTATATTTCCTTTACTTTGACATGTTTTTATTCAATATGTCGCCTGAAAAACTGTCATCGATAAGGAATCATGTGATGTTTACAGCATAGAAAACCGCTGATCCTCAAATGTACATCGATTCGGTGCTGTTTTAAGTTAGAACAAATATGAGATACCAAACATTGTGAATGCATAGCAGCAGTTCCAGTAGAGCTCGACCATGCAATCACTGACATGAAAGATTCAGACATACAAATCTATGACTTAGGAACACGATTTAGGATATTTTGCGTACAAAGTATTCTTGCTCTAGCTATAATACGATATCATAATGGTATGCATAAAATAGCCATTTCTTATAGTTGTAGCTGAAAGAGCAATACAATATTGTTAGACTAATCAGGATTATGCGTGTATCGCTCAATTATTTTTTTCAGAGGGTAAGTGAGGAAGTGGTAAGGAATGCATTCCTTATTTACTTTTACCCTATGAGTTCCTTGATCCCCGGTAGTATAACGCGGCTGGAACCGAGCGCGTTACGCTGAACCCAAACGGGATTCGACCTAATGTTAAAATAATAATACTGACAAAAGTCAAGTAGTGCTTTTCTAAAAGGAAGTGTCTAAGAGTACCGAAAAAATCGGCTAATTGTTCGATATTTCAGTACAAATAATCCCTTTTCCTGGTCCCGCTATGTATACCGAAAAATACACTCTATTCGTACCGCAATTTCTGTACGTGTAGCTACGGTCTTCTTAAGAATGAACTTGAAAGATTGACGATTTTGTGTATATAGGATATTTAGGTTTTTCAGATTCCTCAAAGATTTGTGCGAGGGTTTTTGGGGAAAAATGAACAGATGCAATTTGGATAGTGGTTTAAACTGAAGAAATCAAGGGCATACAATAGCCCTAAAATGCAGCTGAAAAACTTCACAGCTTTAGATGTTTCAGCGCTCTTGAAAAGGGTAATTAACTGGAAATCTTCAGGTCCGGAGTTGGTGCAAAGCTTCTGGTTCAAGTACTTGATAAGTGTGCATCATGCGTTGGCAAGGTGTTTTAAGAAGATCATTGAACACCCAGATATGATGCCAAGCTTTATCCTCTAGGGTATTATGCATATGTTACCTAGAAAGCCAGACGCTCAAAATCCATCTCAATTTCGAACGATAGCCTGTCTTCCAACAATTTACAAATCTTTTACAGGTATCATTGCAGATAAGGTATATTCTCCTTGCAACGAGAATGACATCCTTACAGACGAACAAAAAGGATGTTGTAAAAATTCGCGAGGCTGTAAAGATCTAGTTATTGTAGACGCGCCTGTTGCCATAACTCAAGCTCGTAAGAGTCAAAGGAACTTAGTCATGGCATACATTGACTACAAGCAAGCGTTTCCTTGCGTGCCACATGACTATTTTCTTGAAGCCTTAAAACTTTACAAAATCTGTCCACGCATTATTGACTTTCTAAGTCATGCGATGAGGCTGGGGTACAAGAATCAAGTATAAATAGATAACTAGATCAATATGTATTATGACGGGTATATTTCAAGGAGACTCCTTCAGTGCACTATGGTTCTATTTAGCGTTGAACCAATTGAGCTAGACACTAAACAGGATGTCTCATGGGTTCAGAATTCATGATATTGAGGATGGTCATCAAGTAACCCATCTTCTGTACATGTATAGCCTGAAGCTGTACGCTAGTTCAGACCAGAAACTGCAGCAAGTGATCGATTTCACAAAGCAGTTTTCCAATGATATCCACATGGAGTTCGGGTTAAATAATTGTAGAACAGTGCATTTAATCAGAAGGAAATTAAGGACCGCAGAGTTAGAGAGCCACAAAAATTTAGCGATTGAAAGGGTAGTTCCACTACGAAATATAGGGGGTAGGGGCGTTGTAGATGTCAAAAAACTGCGTGAGTCACAAGTTATACAGTTACGAGACTATTTTAACAGCAAACGAAATGTTGCACCTTACAGCGCCATCTGTAAAGTGGATTTTGACCACGCGTTCTTGAATTTGTCTTTAGATGAGGCCTTGAATATCAGGGCAGAAACCATAGAGGAATTAGAAATACAATGGAGGCAGAAAGCTATCCATAGCGAGCACCCTAAAACGTCAGATAAGCATAAAGTGGAGAGAAAGACATTCAATATTTGGCTAAGAAAGGGTGTTTTGTATCCAGAGACGGAAGATTTCGTTATTGCTATACAGGGCAAGATTGTCAGCACCAGAAATTATCGCAAACACGTGTTACAGCAAGACGTGGTTGACCGGTGGTATTATTTCTTGTGATTTTTACGACTTTTTTTAAGGACCGTTTATATAACACGTGGACAATTTTTGAACATGTTTGGAAACCTCTTTCTTGTGGACAACTTGTATTTTTATCGACCCCCCTCCCCCTGACTCGACCCACGTGGACTTATTTAATATTTGATGAAAATATGGATATTATTGGTATTCGAAAGCTAGAAAGGCAGAAAGCAACGGTGAATTGGCTGAAAATTCTTTTCTTCTTTTTGCAAATATAGGAATACTGATACAAGGTAGCAAATACAAACAGCAAGTAGTCAACATTTTCTAATTTTACATGTTCTTTCTTAAATTAAAGCATTTTCTTGATACATTGCGGATATCCTACGTGAAATTTAAATATTATGACAGTTTTCCCAATAATTTCTTAAGGATTTTAAAAAAGCACTTCAATTTGGAGGTATTGGAAGCGTAACTTACTATCGGCGAAAAAATTCGAATCCTCCGGTTTGGACGTTGAATAAGTATGTGAAGAAAAAATGTTAGGTTAATGAGAAAGGTCTAATTTTACAGGTGCAAATGCTGTACGTTAATGAACTGAAAAGTAATATTCCAAAAAATTATTTGTAGCTTACAGATCTGAAAATCTGATGAAAAGTAAGGAAATTTGATAGCTTTTAAAAACAGTGAACTTTGAAGCATAGTTTTTTATAGAAAAAATAATAGAAAAAATTCATTGTGGCACATTAAACATTTCTGAACAGATTCTCGTCGAAAAATTTGCAAAATATAAATAATTGTTTTTTTGTGAATAAATATGCCACCGCACTAACTTCAGTTCTAATGAAGATAATGAAGTGATATAAATTGGAGGTAGTTAGTTGAATTATCTGTAATAATTTATAATTTGAAGAGAGTATGTGCTTCTTGTTGTCTTCGTACAAATTGCGATATTTGAAGTCAGTTTTTTTATATAGGAAAGCAAGTGCGAGAGCCCAGAGTGGTGCCGTTTTTTTCAGGGGAGCGGCCTCGGTTTTCCTCAACACAGGGAAAGGGTTTGAAGTACAGAGTGAGGCTAGGGGGCACAAGTTGGGTAGGTCGGGCTGAGGAAAACCGAGGACGATCCCCTGAAAAAACGGCACCACGCTGGGTGTATTTTCAGATCTGTAAGCTACAAATAATTTTTTGGAATATTCCTTTTCGGCTCATTAAGGTACAACATTTGCACCTTGAAAATGATACTTCTTCCATTAACCTACCATTCTTTCTTCACATACTTATTCAACGTCAAAGCCGGAGGACTCGAATTTTCTCGACGATAGTAGTCATCTTTCACGTTACTTTGCGGAAAAACCTTACTCATGAATGATCAAATATTGAATATATTTTACGCAAATTTATATAAAAATAAGTATCGTGAGAGTAATACGTAGAAAACCTCTACAGACCTCCCCCTCCCCACACTAACGCAGCATACTATTTTCTTCCCGCCTTCCCCCAAGCATTACGTGTATTTTAAACGGCCCCTTTGGTAAAACAAACAATTTTCAAAACATGCTTTCATTTTATAGTATGATATATTAATATAAAGCTTTATCGGACATTTTGTACAAAATATTAGGCAAAAATAGTGTCAGTATTAACTGTTCTTTGAAGTCAAAGTTGATAAATCTACTTCTAACTATACTAAATTCTATTTAAGTACAAACTAAACAGTTTTAGTCCTTCTTATAAATGTTTTGAATAATTATTTTCTAGTACTTACCTAAAATAGCCGTGTACCGTGTACTTCTAAAACGCTGCACGAAAAGTCGTGAAAATTTGTACCGGTTGTAAAAATATTGTTATTATCGAGAATAATTCTACTAGGAGACATGAACGGTTGGGTGGAAATCCAAAATCAGGATACAAAAAGAGTATTAGGTCATTTTGGGGATCCAAGAACAAACTATAACGGAGATAAATTAGTTGGTCTATGCTTAGAAAGG
Source organism: Belonocnema kinseyi (assembly GCF_010883055.1). NCBI lineage: Eukaryota > Metazoa > Arthropoda > Insecta > Hymenoptera > Cynipidae > Belonocnema > Belonocnema kinseyi. Next base: position 57,275,584 of record NC_046658.1, on the reverse strand, counting down.
GGTCTG
>NC_046658.1:57252405-57275478 GCF_010883055.1 Belonocnema kinseyi | reverse complement strand
TGGATCAATCTGAAAAATCTCTATCCCATCCACACACTACTCCTTTCCCCTGCCGAGTGAGTCACGCCTACCCCGAAAGGGAAATGGCTTAATGGTGTAATTGTTGATTTTGCCCCGGCCCGCAACCAAGAAAATATTTGTACGACTACAGACGATACAATATTTTCATGATTTAAGAAAATTGATCTTGTCTCAAGAAAATGTACTTAAATGAAGAAAATTAAGTTTCTGGAGATAAGAAATATTTTTTTTAGATCAAGAAAATATTATTACTTCCGTATTCGTAACGATATTTTCTTAGTGCAATATTAATTCTTCTTCCACGATGTCGTAGCCACTTAGCGCTATTAGAAATTTCATGAAATGTCTAGATAATGACCCTTTAAAAAATCAGTGTAATAGATCAAAGTTTCAAAATTTCTTTACTAGTATATAAAAATAGCAATATGCTGATTAATTTTTTGTTATTAAAACATTTTGAAATAGTAAAACTTGCAATGGGTAATTTCCAATTTTTTAAAAATTTCAAATTTGTCTTCAAATAACTAATATTATATAAGACATTGATGTTTTTCATAAGTTTTCTTAAATAATTAGTGAAATTCCTTTTTTTATTTTTTTTTATAATCTTAATGAAATAGACATCGATTTTGTATATAATAAAAGTTCACCTATTCAAATTGACTTCGGTTTGGTGATATAAATTAATGCAATTTAAATTGTAATCAGCATTATACACTTTTAAGACTGACAACTGATATATTTTAATTATGACCTCTTTCATATAATATGTTTTTTCATAACGTCATCGGTGAAAATGTGAAAGTAGATGATTGATTCGTGCGTACATTGATGTCAATCCTTACATAGTTACCAGAATTTATGCCCACATTTAATACAATCAACATGATTGCAGGCAAATAAGCCTAAACGTTAATGACACCAGCTTTCTTTTTTAAGCAGGAAGTCTCTACCATTTGATCAGTTAAAATTTTAAAAAAACTTTTAAAAGATAGATAACCTATTTTCTCTGATAAAATGGAATTTGTGGGGTATATTTCTTCAAAGACAGTAGGTCAGGGAAAACCTGGAAATCATGGAAAAGTCAGAGATTTTTGTTGGCCAGCAGAAAGCAGGGAAAATGTAGGGATTTTGCTAAAAATATTTTTAAGTCAGTGAATTTCGATAAGAGAAACTATAAACAACCTTCAAAAATTAAAATTTTTCATTCAAAATATTAAAAAGCTCGAATTCTCGTCTTTAAATTTTGTAGGATTTTCACCTCAACATGAACTGTGACAATTTCGAAAAATTGTTTTCTCTAAGAAAGTAACTATTTGAAAGCCAAAGAAACTTTGTTTTAAATAAAAAAATACATTCTTAACAAGCTGTAATCATTTATAGGTCAGTATAGGAAAATTCGGCTTTTCACCTCACCACGAACATTGACATTTTATAAAAAAATTCCTTGTTACTCTTAGCAGGTCGGAATTTTTTTTCAAAGACATTAACCACCTGGAAGCCGAAGAAACTCTGTTCTAAATTAACAAAATAAATTCCAAGGAAGCTGTAGCCATTCATAGACTACTATATAAAAATTGGAGTTTTCTCTCTAAATTTGAATGAGTAAAATATAACATATTTGCAGTTCAATTCTGCTAATTACTGCACAGAAAAAGCACAAGATAAAAAGCGTTACAGGTAAAAATTCGGGGAGTAATCTCGTTATACAAAAAATTAATATATGTACAGGTAAAATGAAAAATTAGTGACCTTTTATTTTTCCTTTGCCGATTTTTAGTTCTTTTCATACCGAGATGACCCCCAGCATGTTAACCTGAAACGATTTTTATCTTTTTTTCTGCGTTTAACTAGAATTCTGTTAATGACAATTAGTAAAATTATACTGATTCAATTAATAATTATTCTTACAATCATGCTCGTTATCCAAACAATTAATTGTAGATTTCTGGAACCTTTTTGATTTAAACGGTCGCACACTAATTCATTTAATGCAAGAAATATTTAAAAGTATGGTATTGGTTAAAGTATGGTATTTGAAGAGAAAGTTGAGAAAACAATATGCAACATTGCCTTAGAAGATGAAAGGATAGAACAAGTTGGTAATTACGTGTACCTTAATAGTCTCAATTACCAAATTATCATGGCGTTACTCTAATCTAAATTACTGATGTCAAAATCAATAGAGAGATATCCAGGCGAGGGTAAACGAGGATACAAAGGTTGTCGGAAATATAGGAATCATTACCAGAAGTAAAAACATTGCGAATGAAGCTCAAATTGTAATATAGAATTCCATACTCGCACACACTGTGTTGTACAGAGCGAAACCTGATCCTAACAAGAAAGGGATAAGAGTAAAATTAACGCGATTGTTCGGCAATTCCCGCGCAATATATGCAGTAAAACGCTAATGGACAAATTCAGTAATGAGTGGATTCTCAAAAAATACGCTGTTGGGGAAATACTGTTTGACGAGAGGGAAATAAATTTGTTGAGATAGTTTGGACATGTTGAGAGAATTAAAGATGAGCGACTGATGCAAAAAGTTTATTGAGGTAAGGCAAATGGTAGCGTACCCAGAGGCAGACCGAGGAAAATGTGGTTGGAAAGTGTGAATGAGACTCTGAATCGAGAAGATATATAAAGTAAAGAGGTATGCCAGGACAGGAAAATGTGTTGACAAATAGTTTACAAGATATGTATGATGAGCGGTCTCAGTGGAGTGAGAGACACATGAAATGAAATATCTTGGATACAAGTATGCCCGCGTGGAGAGCTTTACATAGTTACTTTGTGAAACTATTCGCCTGGGGTGCTTGCTAGAGAGATTGATCAGTGACCTGGGTTGGAGCAGTGTTGCGGAACGAACGTGTTATTTAAATAAACAATACGGGAATTCTAGAATTATTTTAAAATCCAGCCTTTCCCGTTTATCGCCTCGCACACTGCATACACAGTCCTTCATCCCCGAAAGTATAACAAGGCTAAAACCGAGTAAGTCATACTTACCGCGAAAGAGATATGTCATATTGGTATAATAATGATTATATATTAAATTTATACTTATTATGCCAAGTTGAATCTCATAATTATAGGAATATTGATAATATGAGAAACAACATATATGAAAGGGACAATGTTCATCACGATTTTGTGCTTAATTGAGGCCGTTACAATGTGGACCAACTAAAACGACCCCGCACCAAATGTATGGGAAAATGGCTTTCGGTGGATTGGGCTGAAACTTGGCAAATATATAGATTATAAGGGTCTGATGAAAGATACGGAAACAAAATTTAAGAAAAATGGACAGTTTTTGCGTTGACGGCGCTAAGCGCTCAATTTGGTGAAAATAATTATTACACCATTAAATCATTTCCCTTCCATGGCAGGCGTGACTCACTCGGTGGGGAAAGGAGTAATGTGAGGAAGGGATATAAAATTTTTGCATGGATCGAGAATTCTCATGTTATTTATTTAAATAGCACGTTCGTCCCGCAAAATCAATCCGACCCAGGCTGCTGATCAATCTCTAGAAATCATCCCACGTGAAGATTCTCACAAAGTCGTTACGTAAGGTTCCCTACTTGGGTCCATTAGTATCCAAGGTCTTTTGTTTTAGACGTCATTCACTCTACTGACATTCTTTTTATTAACTATTTGCTGCTATAGTTTTCTGCCCTGGCATACTTCTCTAGCTTCTTTTACGTCCATGCATTTTTTTATGCGAACTTATATATGCTGGAAGGGGTGAGACGACGGCAGAGCGAGGTAAGTGCCAATAAGGATGTAGTTTGAGCGCATCCCGAAATTGCCAAACTCTAAGCGCTCAAGATTTTAATATAATAAAACGTCACTGCTATAACGTTGAAAACGGTTCCAGAAGAAAACGGAATCAGGTTAATATTACAATTATATACATCGCGCGCTTGTCTAACTGAACGAACGCTAAACCTTATCTGCTTTCACGGAAGCATGTTTTAAATTTTAGACTACATCTCTAGCGCTTAGAGTTCGATTGGTTAGACCAGCTCACAATATTTATCATTGTAATATTAATCTCATTTGATATTGAGCTCACCGGAGCACCGTTTTCAACTTTATAGGAGTGACGTTTTATTAAATAAAAATCTTTAGCGCTTAGAGTTTAGATGTTTTAAGAAGCACACGATACATATCTTTAAAATATTTGCGCTTCGTTTCCACCTGACGCTGGCAGCTCATCTGCGCTCGCGGAAGCATGTTTTGAATTTTAGACTGCATTTCGAGCGCTTAGCGGTTAGTTGTTTAGACCAGCGCGCGACGTATATCATGGTAAGATTATCCTAATTTTATATTGATCTCTCCGGGCCACCGTATTCAAATTTATAGCAGTGACATTTTAGTCAATTCAATTCTTGAGCGTTTAGCGTTCGGCTCTTTCGGGATGCGTGCAACTTACATAATTATAAAAATAGCATTTGGTTACTACCTTGCTCTACCATCGTTTCTCCCCTTCAAGCATATCTAAGACTTCACGAGAATTCATTGTTTTCAAAAAATTGAGCGCTTAACGCCGTATAGCGCTAAAACTATCCATTTTCCTTAATTTTTGTCCGTATCTTTCATCAGGCCCTTATAATCCACATATTTACCATGTTTCAGCCAAATCCACTGAAAGCCATTTTCCCATACATTTGGGGCGGGGTCCTTTAGGAAGATCTCTGAATTTCAATAAGTAAAATATAACCGATTCTCAGTTAAATTCTACTTATTGCTGTAACTAGAATTTAGTTCTGAAAATTAGTAAAAATATTCTGACGTAAATAGTAATTAAACCTAGACGCATGCGCATTATCTAAATTTGTAATTATAGATACTTGTTGAAAATTTTTAGTGTGAAGGATCTTATATCAACTAATTTAATTCAATAAATATTTTATTTGCTCATCTTCTTTCACACAATTGTAACTTCATAATTATATGAATGTTGATAACATGCAGAAAGAGTACACGAACAACAATAAAACTGCTCTTGATTTTCAGGTTAAATGAGACGGTTTACTTGTCAATTTAAATTCTAACCAGTGATTTAGTTAGCCAAATTTGTACTGATTAAGATTTATAGTCTTCATTTGAAGCCGAAATTTGAATGTTATTGGTCAGGGAAAATAAAAAACTGGTCAGAGATAAATTGGGGAATTTTAAATATAAAGTTTACCAATCACCCTGTTCCGGACTTCATTTAAAATTGAACACATTTTGATCTGGATGTATCTTTTCGTGGAAATTTGGTATTTCCGTTTGAAGACCTCTGTTCTCAAACGCCGTACTAACACCAACGACCCGAGGACACAGGTCGTTTAGACGGCTCCTTTCTTCGATCATTAATTACTGCCGACGCGTGAGGGCCTTGGATCTTGCATAGAACCCAGGCTCATTCTACTAAAAGGCTTTTCAACTTTTACCTTGCACACATGTTGTCTCACAAACTTATGCACATTATGATTAGGCATCTTGACATGGCCTGAAAAGTTTTATGGCCAAATACATTGATTTATTTGTTGTGAAAATTAATTTTATAATCGTAAACTCATAAACGAGAAGCTCTGCTCTTCGAACCTTTTAACTTTATAAGCAGAAAAATGATCTATATTATATCTGTGATACACGGAGAAAAAGGAATCTGCTTATTTTACAGAATATGGGGACAGCATGCGTTATTTTGTCATTTTTAAAGAAAATTCTTTGAGATTTACGGAATTTCTGATATAATTTATCGAAAATTCTTGGAGGATTTACAGAAAAAACTATGCTTTCCTGACTTATGTTCGTTTTGTAAATTACCTGAAACATCTGTGAACATTTATAAGAATATTCTAAAATTTCTACAGAAGAAACTATGCTCTCACTATTTTAACATAGGACCCCAGTAACATTAACAGATTTTTTCTGCGTGTCAGTGATAATTTATTTGAAGTACATCAGTTAAGTTAGTTCTCATTATAGAATGAATTTTCTTCATCATACAAAGTAATTTATGTTTCATCAAGAATGTTTTAGACTTGCTTCTATCGAGTCTGGTAAACTTTCTTTTCATAAAGGTTTCAACCGCCTTCAACTCAAGGATAGACTGATTTATTGATCCAATAACCTTTGTTCGAACATATTTTTGAGATATGGCTATATAATTCAATCATGTTGATACAATGTATACGCGCTTTCTCATACTTATCGTTTGTTAGTCATTGATTTAAAATACAAGGGTCATGAGGCTTAGAGGCTTAAAATATTCAATCTCAAATGGAAATTATTTTTCACTATGAAGAACTTTTTTTGAATGAATAAAAATTTAGTTGGATTATTTCATTATTGTACGTATAATCAAATGTTAGAAAGGTTTGGTTAAGTATTGATTGGCTTCTAATTTATCAGATTTATTCCAACAGTTTATCGAACCAACCAACCCTTTTTTTAATAACAAAATTATGCTAAAAAATGGGCCCGCATCGCGGGCACATTGTCGTCGCGCGAACCGCGCGCGGCTCGCTTCGCTCGTAAGTTTGAGCGTGCCTAGGGCGCGCGACGGTTGAATCACGCGCTTCGCGCTCGGATATTTATTCTTTGCATTTGGAATGCTTGAAAAAAACTTTATCAAAAAGATCTCTTTTAGATAGCAGTATTTATATGCGTCGTCATATTCTGAATTGTCCGTTTACATTTGTAAACAGGTTTTGTTGGATTTTTTTCTCGTAACTTTCGTCGTTTTTCCACACATTTTTTTTTTATTTTATTTTTTTTTTCAACGTTATTTTTCACGAATAAAACAAAAAGTAGGTGTCCTATCAAGAGGTGATTCTTAACGAAACTGTATATCTTTTTTGAGTTAACCATTTTTGTTAATTCATATTTTTTTGTATTCTACATTGTTTGTCCACAAAATGAAATTTCTTATTTTCCATTATTTTTTGTGCAATCAAAATTTGAATTTTCGTTTTTTGAAGAAAATCCAAAATTTTTTATGATAATCTTTTAGAGCTTTCAGAAATAAATGTTTTTCTTCTCTTGACTTTTTTCATATCGTGCGTTTTTCGGCTTCAAATTTTGATTTTAGGTTGATTAAAAAAATTTTGAAAACGCTCAAAAATTTTCAAAATGCGCTCACTTTTTGAATTTTTATCAAAAACGGCTGGTTTACGAACTCGTCCTTTCTTTTAGGACCTAAAAAAAGTCTGCCAAAGATGAATTTGATTCATTCATTTTTTCGTGAGTTATCGTGTTTACGGACGGACGGTCGGACGGACAGACAGGCAGACAGACGCCATCGTGAAAACCTGATTTTCGGATTCAGGGGGTCTCGAAACGTGGAGATCCGTTAAAAAAGTGTGATGTCAAATTTCCGATAATTCTAATACTTTCTCAATCATAAATGATGAGAATGTAAAAAGTAGTTTAACGAAATGTCTCGAAAGCCTCACTCATTATTTCTGAAAACATGATTGGCTTTTGAGTGAATTGAAATAATATTCATTACATTTGCAAATTAAAAATGAAATCCGTTGCTTACGTTAATTTGTGATAGTTATGGTGGCGAAATATTTCATAGTTCGAGAAATTTTATTAAAATTGAAGTGATTTTATACCTTTTTAAAAGATTACAAAGTATGTTATAAGCGATTTCAAATAGTTTCTAGAGACTGTATAGAATTGTATAGGTAGAAGATTTGAAAGCGTTGTCAATGGGTTTCAAAATATTTCAGCGTATTATAAAACTTTTAATGGTTTGAATGCATTGAAAAGAATTTTTATGTATTTCAAAGTATTTAAAAATTTTTCGAATTATTGACAAATATTTCATTTGATTTCACGGCACTTCCAAAAGGTTTACAAATAAGAATTTAAGAACAAAAACCTGTATCAATTTAAAGAAACAAAAGACTATTGCATTGTTGGATTATTCTGTTATGTATAAAATTGATACATTCAGATTTAGTGTGCAATAGGCATTAACATTAATTTAGTTTTACTTAAAATAACCCCTAATGTGATTGCAAATGTTTAATAAATGTTGACAATTGAAATAGTCTAGTTTAATGTTATTTTAAAAGCAGGTAGATAGCATTTTGAAAACCTGGGGACGGGGAGCGAGTTGAAGTGGTGGGCGTGACGTAAACATAATTCGAATGATTTTATATTAAGGTTGAGGATATCACTAGCATCCCTTGACGTGTTTTTTGTTACGCGTACTGTTACGGCTGACTATATGTTTTGGGACACAAGAGAGGGTTCCTTTTCCCATTGGATGAGGAGGACCGCGAGGGTTGTCGTCGTCTGTCGGCGTCGATACGCACTGTCGAGCGTTGCAAAACGACGACGCTGCGGCTCAAAGGGGACCGTCTGTCCGCTCATAACTGCAACACTATTAATTGGGCAAACGGGCTTGCCTTGCGAACCCAGGCCCTTGGTATCTGGTCCAAGGCGATATTTCATCAATCATTTTAAGATCCGCCCGCCCGAACGATCCATCGAATTTCGACGTTCAACGGAATCCGCGGTAAAAATAAACTCGTTTATTCTGCATGCAATAAACCAGTTCCAGAAAAGCAGACCATCGTTTAAAAGCGATGATGTATCATTAATACTTTCATATATTATGCGCTAGCTTTCAGACAATTGTATCTGCGACCATGCGCACATTCGCACCTTTCCTACCTCAAATTTATTGCACATGAACTTTGACTGTCACAAATTATTTCCATGTTATGAGAAATCTCATTGTATTTTTGTTCAAGATTTTGATTTTATTTATTACAGATACTCATTAGTTGGAAAATTGTAAAGCTGAATCGGGTCTCAATTCTTTCTGAGATACTTTTAATTGCATTGGTTGGTGATATCGTTATATGGACGTTTTTTCAGTACATTTAAATTTTTTCCCTCGAAATTTATTTGATGTTCCCAGAAGAGTGTTGACCTATTAATTTATTGAAGGGATTATAACACATATGGTGGCCCATATATACTTTCTTAGTCCATACAGAGAAAGTTAAAGAGTGGATAAAACAGATACAGGCATTTAACGCACGCTCGAGTTTTAAATTTAAATATCCGGTCAAATCGTCATATCCCAAACAAACGTAGTCAGTCAAAGTGGGGCAAGATTAGATTCTCAACCTAAAGTATCCGAATGGAGATAGAAGGCGAGTAGGAAGGAAATAGGTAGGAACCCAGATTCATTTGTTTTATATTGAAAATAACAGCACGAAGTTATCGTATTCAAAAACTGAACACGAAAAAGATGATACCGGAAAAAAAACAAGCAACAGAAAATATATCTAGTCTCTAGATATCTCTAGTTATTGTAGAGACATAAAACGCCTTTTCTTCTTGTGGAGACAGAAAAAATATTTCAAAAGTCCCTGTTTTCTTTAAAGTCTCATCAAGCTTTTTGAGGAACTATTTGTCGTAGATATTTTGTTATCGAAGAAGTCCCTGAAACTCTTTTCGTACAAATTCGCGGCAAAGATTAAGTTTAAATGATCAACGTCATACTTGTAAAGAACTTAAGAAAACATTAAGGAAATTGTTTTAAAAATTTAAACAATTTTGAAAATTTTCAAACAAATTTCAAGAAATTAAAAAAAAATTAATATTTTTAAATAAATTTTTTAACGAATTTGCAACAGATTTTAAAGAATATTCTTAGGAAAATTTTCAAAATTAGTACAAAAAATTTTTTGAACAAAAAATTATTAAAGAATAAGAAAAAATGTTTGAAAATTTTTCTCAAAGAGAAATTTGAAAACTTACGAAAAAACATTTTTGGAATATACAAAAAACTTTTATACATTTTTATAATGTTTTTCTAACTAATTTTGACTCGTTAAATTTGTTAAAAACACTTACTCAGTTTGAAACTTATTTTGCAAATTTTTATTCTTAAACACTTAAATTTTAAAGGAAATTTAAAAAAATGTTTCTACAAGTTATTAGGATATGAAGACGAATTTTACAGATTTTTAGAAACTTTTTCTATCTTGTTTTGAATCCTTGAGCCTGTCCATATTAGTTTTAAGCTTTTATAATTATGTACTTCAAGTAGAAGAATAATTTAGACACAATTTATTGTACAAAATCAGTAATATAGATCAAATCGTTTTCCTATATTATAAAGACTTTTCTAGTACATATATCTATGAAAACTGATAATAATTACTACATTAGTTAGAACTTCATTTCGTTCACTTCCTGGAAACCAAAATTGAAATCAATTTTTAAATCGCCCATTTATCTTCAAGTTCCTATCTACCAAAAACCCTGCAACTTTTTTTTCTAATCAACTAAATATTCTATCAATCAAAAGATTTGGTTAAAACTACCAACACATTTTTTTAGGTGAAATAAATATATTCTTTATTCACTTAATAACGATATTCTATTTCTGAACCAATAAATATTTGGTTGGTTCAAACAAATGGTTTTCTGGGTGTAGTGAATTAAAGAGTCACAGTACATAACTGTAGATAACTAGCATTTTGATCGAAAATGACATGGTTGTAAAAGAATTCTTTTAAATATCATTTTTTGAAAAAATAATTTAAAAAGGAATAATGAAAATTCAGAAACTGATATTTAAAAAAATTATTATCATTTGAAGAACAGAATATATATTTGTTCTTTTTTCGGATCTGACAAAAAATGTCTGTCATACTGTGATATTGCGGTTTCAAATTTTGATTTTCGCGAAACAGAATTTTTTTTGTATTAAACATTTTTTATTCTGAATCAGCGTCGTCCTCTCATCTCGGAAGTAAGTTTTTATTTTGGTAAATAATTAAACATTCGTTTTTGACTCGTTATCCAAAGCCGATTTTGAAAACACATGCAATTTTATTCTCAAAATTCTCGCTCAATTTTCTTTTAATTGGCAAACTTTTTGCATTAAACTTTATTTGCCCCTATTAGAAACTTAATATGTGATACAATGTTAGGTCAATGTCATTTTGAGATTGCCAACGTCCACATCCATGTCTTTTAATCTGGATAACTTTTTACCATAAAACTTTTATGGCTTCAAGTGAACAATACTTTGGCTCGGGATATGATTTTTGGCTCCTTTGAGAAATTACTGTTTTGTTGGTTCTACGATTTTGCATCAATTAAAAATCTCCGTTAATTATTTATTTATACTGTTAGAGTAGAGGTTATTATTCTATCATCGACTCTTCTATTTTTAACTAAAGTACACGGAGAAAACGATATCGCAAGAATTGCAATATATACACTAATTTCTGCGATATATATAGTAATTATCACATTATAAATGCGTCAAATCGTGATATCCTACATTGCAAGATTTCACATTATATTATTATTTTATTATCTTATATATGCGAGGGTTTTAGTGGCGGCCAAGCTATGTTAGTGCATTATAATATTTCACAAAGCTCCGGAACCTGCTCGTACGTTATTATTATATTGCGCTTTATTTCAATACAGAGGTTTTGCGATATCATTGTGCGATATCTTTTTCTCCGTGTATAAATAAACTTATTAAGAAATAAAATGAAATAGAAAATTTTTTGTAACTAGAATTATTTAATCGGCGAAGCTTTATATAGGTTCAATTTGGAGTGGAAGATTGTTTCCCATGCTTGTATTGGATGCAGTTGGGTCGAGTGTGGGTTTGTACATTTATCTCAATCAGCTCGAAATCCAAGAAAGAATCGATAGATCAAGGTAACACCTTTCTAGGTCCACGAACCTTCTACCAGTTTCGACTCCTGGCGGTCTTCTTCTTTTTCATTGAAGAGTCGTCACGTCTCTCTCAGATCGAAGACGGTGCTCACGAGATTTAAACGGGGAAGGAACAGTCGCAGAGTGAAAGGAAGAAAGAAGGCGCGAGAAATAAAGAGGAAGAGAGATAAAGATAGGGAATGAAAGAGAGAGATTGACAGGAGAAGAAAGAAAGAGAGACGCTAATCGCGAGACAAGGAGGGCTGCGGTGGATGTTACCTTTGATGGAGAGGACTAAGAACCTCTATTAGGCTTCAAAACACTACTGCTTCTCTAAGTCCAGGGACGCAATCATAGGAATGCTTATTAAAATTACCGATTGCTCTTTACGCGTGAATCAACTGTGGTATTCTTAATCTGAGTTTCTTGATGAAATTTTACACAAAATTGCAAATGAAATTCCATCGAACACCGGAAGTATATTCACCTCAATGTATTTGAACCTCAACCTTAAACTATTGGCATCTTCAAATCGAAATTTATCACCATGAGATTTATGATCAACCAATTTCAATGCAACATCTATATATTCCTAAATTGCTAACTAATTAGCAATATATTAATAATTCCGAGTTTGAATAAATCTGAATTTTCGCATCGCTTAGGCGTCAGGGTGCTCTGACGAATAGCATAGCTTCTAGAATTTACACGGAAATCGTAAAAAATGTAATTTTCTAATTAAACATATGAATCCTGACATTTAAATGAACTCCACTTTCAAAATTAAATTTTAACATTGTAATCAATTTCCAATGTAAAGCTGTCAAACATAACGTCAACCGGGGTAATTATGGATCAAGGCTATTACGCCGTAGAAAATTTAGTTTTTTAAAATGGGATTCTACTGTATATCCTAAAAATATTGTTCATAAAATATTAAGAAAGCCTTATAACAAAAAAAGATATCTTATACAGGTATATACTATATAAAGTATAGAGTATAAGCGTTCATTCATTATTGTCTCGAAATATCTATAATTACTCCTTTTGATGGTAAATCCTTTGAGATTAAAACTGAAATTGAAAAATGTACAATTTGCATTAATATAAAATTTTTATTTTTTCCAGATAACAACATTTTAAATTTCGAAATGCTGTCTATGCCTATGGTATTAGAGAAAGAGTGACCGAAAAATTAAGCCTTAATGCGCCCATTTCTGCGTCCTCTAATTCGGCCTTCCAATCTATATTAATAGTTAGTTTATCATGAGGCATTGATCCTCTGAAAGTTTTAAGTTGGTCTGACTTTTCGTTTTCAAGATATAAGAGGCCAAATTTTTCACTTTTTCCTTTCTGCAGGTAGATGCGGTAAGGTTTTTGCAGGTCAATTATTTCAAATCTATGACGAATACATAGCGAAAAGTGTTTCAGATAAAGATTAAAGGCCAATATTAAAGTATTCCTTTTTTAAGTTATTTATCAAATTTGAAAAATATTTTGCATAGAATGAAACCCTCTTTCTTTTATGCGCAAGCACTGACAAAGTTCCCATCAACTATGTCGACCTGTGGCACCTAAAAAAATGACGTCACATCCGACAAACTTCCTTTCCTTATAACTAAAATACAAGGTTACCATCAAAACTTAGATTATCGTTTTTGAATTCACATTGACGTCAACCTAAATCGTGGAGGATAATTAAAAAGACCTATAATTTGGAAGTGCAGAGTTAGATGAAATTCTTCATACCTCAGTAAAATTACCCCCGACAAACATTTTTAGGGTCGAAAATTTAATATACAAGTTGAATTGTGTATTTTTTATCTAGTTGAATTTGATCTCAATTTTCAAGTTCAAAGGAAGGTCACCATTAATAATTTATCAATTAGAGATTTAACTTTTGTCTTTCAAATTTTTCGCCATTAGTTATAGATTAGGAGTGATCTACCTGAAAAGATTCGAATAATCAATACTGAAAGATAAAGCTAAGAGAAAACTTTGGTTCCTCGTAGCTTGAAAAAAAAATTCAGACCAAACTGAAACTTTCAAACGATTAATGTCTCATAATTAACTCAATTGTAGTATAGGTTGATTCGAGGGCGAAAAAATGAGCGAATTTTTCAGTCATTCTTTCCGTAATCCGCACGTGCTGGAAATATGCTAGCGCTAGGTGAACTGAAAATTCTGTAATGCGATACAGTATGAAGCTTAAATTTTTTTCCAATATAAAAACATTTTAAATTCCTATCATTGTTATTAAAAATTATATTATGTATTAAAAATTATAATTATATTACAAAAAGGCATATTTAATCGTCAGCGTAATTTTTTGTCAGGGAGATTCTAAAGAATTCTAAATAATTCTAAGTAATTTCAACAAGCTAAAAAAATCAATTTTGGAAAAATATGTCGGAATAGGAAATAAAAGGTTGATCTTTGTGACAGATGGAGTTTAGGTTTCATCTGCACATTTTTACCACCGCCCTGAGTGATCTAGTAAGGGTGGCAAGTGTGACTGAATTTTCGCTTGAATATTACAGTATTCTAACAGAATTTCTGATCAATTTCAAAGAGTTCAAAGTGTTTGGCGTATAGGGCTAAAAAATCAATTTTTTCACATCTCTGAAGCAGCCCCTAGTCACTAGATAACCAAACTTGAAGTATCATATTCTGATCGTGCTCTGAGTCATAGCTAGACGGCGCTGCGGTTTTCCTTCTCCACGTCCTCTATTTTTATTTTTAAATTTGACTGTTATTCATTTGATCAACAATTTAAGCATGAATCTCTGACCGATTTCAAGTTACAAACCGAAGTGTTCTTTATCACGGAGTACAAATAACGTCCAGGTCATCTGAAAAAGATCGATGATGAGGAATTGGTAACCTTACTCGGTGAAGACGCATGTCAAATGCAAGATGAGCTGGCAGAATCATTGTGAGTTGATCTTTCAACCATTTATAGAAGCTAACATGCACTGAGAATGGTCCAAAACAAGGAATTTGGGTGCCGTACGAAATGGAACCAACAGAAGTGGAAAGCAGATTTTTCACTTGTGACCAGCTACTTGAACGGCAAAATCGGAAAGAGTTAAGCCCAGCCAACCATAAACATCAATAGAAAATCAGAATACCCATGGATCGAAACTCATGCTCTGTATTTGATGGGGTCCACAGGGTGTATTGTAGTATTAGCTGCTCCAACCTCAGCTCGAACCTAACGAAACAATCACCGGTGACCTTTATCGAAAACAACTAATGCGATTGAGCCAAGCATTAAAGAAAAAACGGCCGCAATACGAGCAATGACACGATAAAGTTATTCTTCTGCATGACAACGCTCGGCCCAACGTTGCAAAACCTGTCAAAACATACTTGGAAACGCTGAAATGGGAAGTCCTTTCCCACCCTTCGTATTCTCCAAACGTCGCGCCGACTGATTACCACCTCTTCCGATCCATGATTCATAGTCTATCTGAGCAACGATTAACTTCATATGAAGTTGTCAAAAAATTGGGCGATTTGTGGATAGCTTTAAAAGAAGAGTCGTTTTTCCGATCTGGTTTCCATATGCTGCCAGAAAACACAATTTAAAAAAAAACCAAGAGAAAAATAATTAGAAATTCATAAATAATTACCTACATATCATCAGATAGAGGAATTTAAAGAAATATACCTCATTACATGGAAATGATTGAATTTGAAAAATTGGACGTCCGAAATGGATTTATCCCTCCTTCTGGTCCACTTTCGTCCGATTTTGGTTACCCCCCCCCCCCCCCCCCCCCCCCCCCCACTGCGGGCATTTTTTATGGATGGCCCCTTAGTAGATAGGATAAGATTCTTCTGTACTATAGAACTTATCGGATCTCTGCTGTATCATAGCTCCGCATCTATAGCTTGTTTAAATTTTTATGTATGAAAGTACGGCGCTCGAGCTTAAGCGTTTTTCTCAAAACCACTTTTTTCAAATTGGCGAACACGATAACTTAAAATCTAGGAAGTCTTGTCCGCTTATGTTATTCTCATTTTTGCCTCTTCTTCAAAATCATCCAACAAAATCACTCTCATTTATAGCCTTCTACACCAGACGAACCCCTTAATTCAAAAAAGTTTAGAAACCTTTTTCAGCAAAATATGCTCAGTGTTTCAATACTTTTTTTCTTGCAAACGGATTTTGAATTTAATCCAGGAAAAAATAAGCCGGAAGAGAAAATGAAAATCTAGACCAGTATGCACAGTATAGACTAAAAAAAGTGTTTTATTTTTATAAATTCCAAATCTGTAGGATGGACAAGTTTTTACTGAAAGTTTCGAACATTGTTTCCAACAATTTATAATAATTTCATACTTTAAGATCTCTATGCAAAAGCTGTATAAAGTTACACTTTTTTCAATTGTGATTTATTTAAACTTGAAAGACCCTAAACTTTTAAAGACGTCAATGATCATATTCGTCTTATTAGTTTGGTATAGAAATCACGAGAAATCGAATCAGTTTATCTAAATTTCC
Organism: Belonocnema kinseyi; assembly: GCF_010883055.1. Classification (NCBI taxonomy): domain Eukaryota; kingdom Metazoa; phylum Arthropoda; class Insecta; order Hymenoptera; family Cynipidae; genus Belonocnema; species Belonocnema kinseyi. The sequence goes on along the minus strand of NC_046658.1, from coordinate 57,259,229 downwards.
TTACAGTTAGATAGATTACCTTCAGGATACGAATTATAACTGGGCATTATAAATTAGCACGTAACTGATAATTAAGAAGGATTAATTAAAATGAAAGAACGGTGCTCGTGATGCAACAGGTGTTGAACTTTTGCCTGAAATCGTCTGAAAGGTTTGATAAGTGTCTGTGACTAATTCTACTATTATTCATCTTTAAAATCTTGCATCACATATATATATAATGCTTAAAAGTTATGGCCTCGAGGTTTATCAGAATATAAGTGCGTATGTGCGTTGTAATCCGGCTTCTCAGCTCACTATTTAATCACTTGGCTCGTTTAGAAGTTTTCGATCAGGAAGATAATGACTATATATAAAGCAGAATTTCCAGATAGGTTTATGCGGTGTTCTTATCGCGGGAGCTTTTAATTTTATTGCTCTATCGTCCTATAATGTGCAATCTGGAACCGGTTGCCGCTTTATGACGTGTCGGCATCGGCATCCTTTGATTTAATTAACCGTTTTTAAGGTTTCATTACCTGGCTAGATTGCTGCCATCTTTCCGGTCGAACGAGAAAACTCGACACGGAAATTCGGAAGCGATTTCACACTCCGGCTTAGTTAAGCGTAAATGCAATCTTTGTCCACGTTCTCGGAATTAGAAGCAACCATGAATAGATTCCAATTAACTTCTAATGGAGGCTTAAACAATAAAGTAATGGAATTCTAGCGGGATTTGAGGTTAAATGAAACGAGTTGACTGAATGACTGAACTCGATTTGAGTCGATATACTTTTGCCAAGGAAATATACTCTTTTTAATTGACGCATGTAAGATAGGGGGCAATTTGTTTTGCTTGAAAAGTGATCAGTGGCGAGGGAAGAATACGATCTGGGTTTAATTAAGCTTAAGAATTTACGACTTCCAGTAGTTACTTTGGTAGTACCTATAACATAGTACATAATCGCACTATTCTTTTGGCTATTATCGACTTTTCTTGTCTAGCATTGTCAGGCAATAATATTGACTTTTGACATATCCTTTGACATTTCAAATGAGACAAAAGGTATTGTCAGTTTGACAGAATATCGATGGGTGCAAAAATGAATACTCCATTATTTTTTTCTGAAATTATAAATACGTAGACGTTGAATCTTTATAGAAAAAGTAACAATGTAAAAAACAAGCGCAATATCAGTAATATCAGTTTTTGTAATATCAGACCCAAGTGACGATATAGCCATATTTGCACCAATCGATAAAGAATTATTGTACATTTTTATTTCACGTTTATCCAACGAAATGGGTTAAAATCCTTAAATTAGTCAAAAAAGATCGCAGGAGACATTGCTGGATAAGTATCCAAATTATTTTTTATATACAAAATTCGAATTAGTTGAATAGCTACTAATGGACCCAAGTGGGGAACCTTACATAACGACTTCGTGAGGTTCTTCGCTTGGGGTGATTGCTAGAGAGATTGATCAGCAACTTGTGTCGGAGCAGTGTTGCAGAACGAACGTGTTATTTACTTAAATAGCACGAGAATTCTGGATCAATCTGAAAAATCTCTATCCCTTCCACACACTACTCCTTTCCCCTACCGAGCGAGTCACGCCTACCCCGAAAGGGAAATGGCTTAATGGTGTAATAATAATAATAAAAAACTATATAATTATAATAATTTAAGCAGCACTGCAGAGAAAGGCAATAGTTCAAAAGCTAAAAATTCATGTGGAGATGTACAAGCAAAAAAGAAAATCATCTACTTGTACATTATGTTGAGAACAGAATGAAGAGCGATGTACAAAAATAAGAACAGCATTACTCCATGTCTTATGAGACATCTTCAAAAGTACCGTGAGGTTCTTTTTAAAAAATCGACAGTTTCAGTTAATAATTCCCCCGAAAGAAATTTTTTTTAATTACATATACAGGTTGTTCAAAAAGTCCAGAGACAGTCAAATAAATCGTTAGGTACCATTTTTTTTGGAGAAGGTTGAGGTCATTCTTAAAGTGACTTTCAACGAGTAATCCAGCGGTGACCTTAGTTTTGACCTTGACCATGACCTTCATGGTTATTTTAAAGTCACCTTTGTTTTTTTGAATGGAATGGCCCATTTTTGACATGGGCAATCGAAAGAGCGGAAAATTTTACGTTAAAAAGTGTAGTCAGGTCATAGGTAAGGTGTGGCCTTGATGGACGTATCAAGGTCTTTCAAACTTCAATGTGGTCTGAATATTATTTCGCCAGTTAGCTTGCGAAAATGATCCTCTTGCTCTACTTACTTCCTTGCTTAAACAATGTATATTTAATAGTGACCATCGAGTGACCTTGGCGATGACCATCAAGGTCATATCAAGGTCACTATTTGTTTTTTTAATTGAAACGACTCTGTTTGACATCGAAAATTGAAAGATTGGAAATTTTATTTAAAAAAGTGTAGTCAGGTCATAGTTCAGGTGTGACCTTGATTGTCATATCAGAGTTATTCAAACTTCAATATGGTCTGCATATTTTTGGCAAGTTAGCTTGTGTAAAATTTCCTCTTACCTCACTTACTTAACCCTTAACTGGCACACTCTCGCGCTCGAACATAACTGGCACAATGGGTCAGGTGGACCCGAGCGTATTCAAACGTGCATCACACAGACTGTATTATATATTTTTGCCTAAAATTTTTTCTCAAGTACTTTATAATGTCTTTTATGAAATGTAATTAGTTTTGAAGCAATTAATTAATTTTAAATTAGTTTAAAAAATCGAGAAAAAGAAAATATGAAAAAATGCGTTTTTTTCACTTAAAGATTCATAAGTCATGTTCATTTCAATATTAAGACCTTAAAATTTCGTATGATACTCTTGAGATACTATACTTTAAGGAAAAATCATTATTATAGCAGAACTTTCAAAAAACGTATTTATTTGAAGTTCAAGGTATTCATTAAATGAGGTATTTATTAAATTTATAATTTTCAATGTTTGGAGCTAATTTATTTAATTGTACCAAATTAGTTTCATTAAAATACGTACAAAATTACTAAAAATATATAAAACTAATATTATATAATATAAAAGTTACTCATCAGCTACACATTTAGAGAATAAAGGTACATAGGGACACGGCAAAAGGTACAAGCGATTCTTATTTTTTTGTCTTTCTTTTCTGTGCACATTCCGCATCGTACTTTATTTTCTAAGAAAACAAGTTGGAGATCGTTTTCCAAATTAGGATCTACATTTTCATTCAACATTGCAGATATTGCAAAGCGAATGTCCTTGAAGATAGTGGCAGTTGCTAACCTATGGTGCAACATTGGCTTGACCAAGTGAGCTTGACAAATTGTAAGGCATCTATATATGAGAAAAATGTATGACATACGTTGACAACGTATGACAACATATATACGTATGACAACGTTTCACTGGATCCGATATGACATTTGCCCAACAGGGGGTTATTTTTCAGGGGATGAAGTTGGTTGAACAAATTTGAACAAATTAAGACGAAAATAATTCACCCATATAAAGTTGATTTTGGATAATGTTGGGGCCAGCGAAACGTTTCGCTGGCCCCGCCAGTGTTTTTCTGAGAAATCAGGTACTTCTGGTGCTGCACAACTTATAATTTTGGTTGTACAAATTTGAATAAATTCTGCACTAAATATTTATCCGAATAAAGTTAAATTTGCGTGGGTGGTGGGGCCAGCAAAATGGTCCTTTCGACCATGACCATCAAAGTCATGATTAATGTCATTCTATGGTCACTATTTATGTACATTATTTACGTAAGTAAGTAGGGTAAGAGGAAATTTTCCACAAGCTAACTTGCGAAAAAATGATTAAACAATATTGAATTTTGAATGACCTTGACAGGTCCATCAAGGTCACATCTTACCTATGACCTAACTACACTTTTTAACGTAACATTTTCCGCTCTTTCGATTGCCAATGTCAAAAATGGGCTATTCCGTTTAAAAAAATAAAGGTGACCTTGAAATAACCATGAAGGTCAAGGTCAAGACTAAGGTCACCGCTGGATTTCTCGTTGAATGTTATTTCAAGAATTACCTCAAACTTCTCCAAAAAAATTGTAGCTAAGGATTTATTTGGCTGTCCCGGGACTTTTTGGACACCCTGTATATTATACACCTAGGAATTTAAAAAAGAAATTGAAGACACACAGCGGCAGTAGAGCCTACGCCACAATTTTTCAAATTTTGTTTTTATTTAAATTAACCTTCGTTTTCCCTCTATTTAACCATGATACCTATTTGCACAAAGAACTGATTTTCTTCTTTTCTTCTTTTAATTCAAAATTTAAATTTTAACGAGATTTTAATATTTCATAATGTCTAAATACAGCGTCTACACTAAGTTTTCGCGGAACTGGATAAATTTCTTAATAATAATTTAGTTACTCTTGTTTTAAAAACTACATAACTCCAAATTACTTTCTTGTAGTTTTTCTGTCTTTGCTGTGAAACTTTATTTTTTGACTTTATTGATTTTGTTACTAATATTTCGGGTATCTAAATGACCAATCCAAATTATAGAAATGAACTAAAATAAAATCTTAATTCTTGTCGCAGATTGAAGAAGTCGAGGACATAATTTTTGACATTTCTCTTGTATTTTAATAAAATATTTCCACAAATAAAGTATTATGTATAAAATTGTGCTTCTATATGCAGTTACTTATTCTTTTTAGTCGCGACGCCTACAATGAAATTTGTTGTTAATGGTTCTTTTTTTTGTAAAAAATTCTATTACTTGGCTCAAATCTGAAAAGCTGGTAACCTCAGCATGAAAACAAAAACACAAACCCAAAACGACTCTCTCGGTTCCAGTTCTACCTCCCCCCTCTCCTAACCCTCCCTTATTAACTTTCGACTCAGAAAATAAACTTATTGCATAAAGATGTTGATTGGGCGTATAATCTAAACAATTAATAATACAAACTACAAAATAGCCTCGGAAAGGACTGGAACTTTTAATGACAAAAGGCATGCACACGGAAAATCTAAAGGTCATGTTTCAGGCGACGAATGGAGGCTGGGTGTTTGGAATGCTAGGGGAGTAAATGATCTCAAGGTAAAAGAATTGCGTGAAACTATGGACGTGAAGAAACTAGATATTTCATGTGTGCCTGAAACAAAGAAAAAGGGATGCGAAACTAAAGACATAAAAAACGGCTTGTTGAAAGGCGGATTTGAAATATGGTCAGGAGTAGACTGTGAATTACATGGTAAACAAGGAATAGGTCTGATTTTTAATGAAAGAGCAAAGCAGCATCTCGGAGACCATGGTTTCGTGTCTCCCTGACTGCTGTGGGCTAGAATTAAAATAGGAATCAGAAGACTATTTATCATAGCATGCTACGTGCCGGTTGATAGTGATCCTAGAGAAGTAAAAGAAGCCTTCTGGGACACTTTAAATGGCACAATAAACATTTGCGAACATGGGGTAAGAATAATTTTACTAGGAGACATGAACGGTTGAGTGGGTATCCAAAATTAGGATACAGAAAGAGTATTAGATAATTTTGAGGATCCAAGAACGAACTATAACGGAGATAAATTAGTTGGTCTATGCTTAGAAAGGGGTCTGTTTATTACAAATACATGGTTTAGGCATAAAATGATCCACATGTACACCTGGTCTCAAGGAAATAGCCGCAGTATAATTGACTTTGTTGTTGCGGATGAAAGACTAAGGGAGTTATTCAAAGATACAAGAGTCATGAGGAGTCCTGAATGCAATACTGATCATTACCTTCTGATCTCAAAAATTAACTTATGTCGGGGATGGAGAAAAAAGAGAACCAACAAAGCAAAATAAACGCGAATCAAAATTGCGAACCTACAGAAACCGGATGTGCGAATAGATTTCCAAAATAAGATCATCGAAAACATAGATAGGGCAACATGGGAAGACCGTACAAAAAACAAAGATATAGAGGGCGCCTGGACAATGTTACGGGATATCCTTGCTAGATGTATGATCGAAGTGTATTGTACCGCAGTTGTAGGAAGAATTTCTGGTGATGCGTGGTGGTATGATGAAATTCAGGCTGTCCAAAAAGCAAAACGAGAAGCGTACAAGAGAACTTTGAACATCGCAGGTCTTAGCAATGAGGAAAGAAATAGACGTAGAAATAACTATAGACGCGAAAACAGGATACTTAAACCATTAGTTAAAGAAAGTAAAGATACAATTAGAGCAGAAGAAGAGATACAAATACAAAACGACTTTGAAGGAAGCAGGAAACTACCTTATAAAAAATGAAAGGAAACAAAAGTACAGAAATTGTCAACATGAGAAATAGTAGGGGGGAAATGGTATATGATGCAGGCGGAATACTAGAGGCTTTCAGAGACTATTTTAGGAGACAATTCGGAGATGAAGCTATAGGACACCACAACTGCGATGTTGAACACGATGCGACGGAAAACTCAATTGAAAAAGTGTGTGTCACTGAGGTTAGGGATATAATTAAGAACTTGAAAAACGGTATGGCTGCCGGGGTAGACGATATTAACGCTGAAATGCTTAAATACGGTGGCGCGTGCATACCACATAGACTGTGCGAATTGATAAATTTATGTTTCTAAATGGGAGACGTCCCAGACGATTGGAAAGAAGCGATTATCGTACCAATATACAAGAGAAAGGAAGATAAAAGCGAGTGCAATAATTACAGAGGGATTAGCTTATTAAGCACCGTAAGTAAAATAAATTCAAAATACTTATTCGTAGGGTAATAAAAATAACAGAAGCAAAGATTTGGGAAGTCCAAAGTGGGTTTATGCCAGGAAGGTCATGTACGGATCAAATATTTAGC
>NC_046658.1:57245828-57252305 GCF_010883055.1 Belonocnema kinseyi | reverse complement strand
GAGTTAGACAAGGACGCGTTATGTCTTCATGGTTATTTATATTATTTATGGACAAGTGTTTAAGAATGGCTCTCTTCGACGAAGAGGGTGTGGATCTCGAAAAAATAAGGGTACGTGGGTTAGCGTTCGCAGATGATAAGGTTGTTATGGCAGAGTCTATCGAGGACCTACAAAGAATCTTGAATAAACTAGATGCAAGCATGAAGAGCATGGGCCTCAAAATTAACGCAAAATAAAACAAAAACTATGGTGTTCGAAGGAAAGAGTGAGAAAACACTATGCAATATTTTATTAAATGATGAGAGAATTGAACAAGTTGATAACTTCGTATACCTTGGTAGCTTGTTTACTAGGGATGGGAAGATAGATGAGGAATTAGATAGACGAAGAAATGAAGGTAAGAAGGTTATTGGTAGAGCAGGTCCCCTTATTAGAACTAAAAATATATCAAATAAAGCTAAAATGGCAATACATAATTCTATATTTGTACCGACTGTACTATACGGTAGCGAGACATGGACTTGTCAAGAAAAAGATAAGAGTAAAATTAACGCAATTGACATGAGATTTATGTGCATAATATGCGGGAAAACCCTGATGAACAAAGTAAGTAACGAGATAATTCTAAAAGAATGTGGTGCAGAAGATACGCTAGTAGACACATGGGAAAGAGAGCGGTTAAGGTGGTTTGGACATGTTGAGAGAATGCCAAATGAACGACTAACGAAACAAGTGTATCAAGGTAAAGTAAATGACAGCGTGGCCAGAGTTAGACCGCGGAAAGAATGGTTAGAGTGTGTGAATGAGACCCTAGTTAGAAGAGACATATGAAGTCACAGAAACACGAGAGCCTGCATGTAAAAATGCATGGACATAAAAGAAGCTAGAGAAGTATGCCAGGACAGAAAAGCATGGTGACAAATAGTTAATTAAAAGAGAGTCAGTAGAGTGAATAACGCCTGAAACAAAGACCTTGGCTACTAATGGACCCAAGTGGGGAACCTTACATAACGACTTCTTGAGTTTCTTCGCTTTTGGTGATTGCTAGAGAGATTGATCAGCAACCTGGGTCGGAGCAGTGTTGCGGAACGAACGTGTTATTTACTTAAATAGCACGAGAATTCTGGATCAATCTGAAAAATCTCTATCCCTTCCACACACTACTCCTTTCCCCTACCGAGTGAGTCACGCCTACCCCGAAAGGGAAATGGCTTAATGGTGTAATAATAATAATGTAGTGTTCCATGAAAAAATACACTTAGAATAGGGATCCTGAAACCTTTCTACCAAACCGTTGACGGTGATTATTCTATGTAGATTTAATTAGTTGAACAATGTTTTTAATTTTCTATTATTTTAATCTCAGTACGTTTTTTGTTCCATCAATAAATTATTAATCATAATTTTTAGAGTACGAAAATCAATATTTTCTAAGATTACATCTCAGTGGATATAGTGATATATACTTCTAAAATTTTAAAATTCAGAAGTTTAGAAGTTCTACAGAATGATTGCTAGAGAGATTGATCAGCAACGTGGGTCGGAGCAGTGTTGCGGAACGAGCGTGTTATTTACTTAAATAGCACGAGAATTCTGGATCAATCTGAAAAATCTCTATCCCTTCCACACACTACTCCCTTCCCGTACCGAGTGAGTCACGCCTACCCCGAAAGGGAAATGGCTTAATGGTGTGATAATAATAATAACAGGAAAGGGTTAAAAAGTTTTGGATACGGAACTGTGTTGGACATGACACTTGTAGAATTATCTTAAGGCGCTAGCCCGGCCCAGACCAGACTGTCTGGTTTACAGCCTTGACGCTGACCAGATGGTCTGGACTGGGCTGGGCCAAAAGTGTAATTTTTTTTGTTAGTCCCAGACCAGACCATCTGGACAGCCGCTGGTTATTGGCTGGTCAGCATCTAGTTAGAGGCATGTCAGGCACTGACTGGACTCTGTTTATTTAATTACAAACTTGGAAATGAATCTTTTTTCACTATAGGTGTATTTAGTTGATCAGCGCTGAACCTGCACCAGGCCAGACTATCAAGATGACAAAAATAAAGTCTTGTTTTTATAATGTGAATGTCTTGTTTTCTACAATTTCAGACACCCTGTAACTTTTTCGAATTATTTAAAGAAAAAATTTGTTGATCAAACTTAGAACTTTTTTTGTTCTGAGACAGCTGATCAACACCACTCCTGGGTCAGATCAGACCTTTCTGACCAAACTTAGAACTTGTATTGTTCTTGGGTAGTTGAGCAGGGCCAGTCCTGGGTCAGACTAGACCCAGGAACCTCGTCTTTTTACATTTCGAACGTTGGTTGTATTTAAAATTTAATCGTTCACAAAGAGAATTAAACCAATTTTATTTCAGCATATAAATTTGATAAGTGCACGTCTTCCAAAAACGTTTTTAACATGATTTTTTTTGCTAATTCGTGTCCCCCTTTACTTCCAAAACGGCGAAGCATACAAAAACTCCTACTTTAATTGAATTTATCGTTATCCTTATAAAATAATTTTGAATAATTTTTAAAATGGAATGCACACAAAGGGCAATACTTAAGATTTCTGCATGTTCTTGCTTGATTATTGATTTTATTAATCAAAACGTCATGAAAATGGATATTTTTTGCACTTGAAGTTCGATACCAGTTATGGTGATCACTAGGGGTGTGCAAAAAACTCGAAGTTCGAACAAATCGTGTCGAGCTTATTAGCTTCTGAGTCGAGTCGAGCTGAGCTCTATCCAGTTCGAGTTGAGTCGAGTTGAGCCGAGATCGAGCTTTCCAGAAATCTCGAAACTCTACGACTACTCGAATGACTTCGAGAACTCAAAACTTTCGAGAAATCGAATATATTTTGTTCCGAGTTTTCTGTACGTGACAAAAGTACTCAAAAATTATCCTTGTGTCATTTATACTCGTAATATCGACAGAAATTAAAAAAGTTATATGCTTTTCAACATTTTGAAAATTTTCAAAAAATGGAGAAAATTTCTTTTTTTATAGAATAAGAAATGTGAATTCAAATTTCTGCTAGATATAAAATATATTTTGAAACTATTGTCATGAAATTTTGTAATTAGTGCCAAATGCAAAAAGTTAGATATAGACACCATTAAGCCATTTCCCTTTCAGGATAGGTGTGACTGACTCGGTGGACCAGGGGGTAATATGAGGAAGAGATATAAAATTTTTAGATTGATCCAGAATTTTCGTGATATTTATTTAGATAACGCGTTCGTTCCACAATACTGCTCCGACCCAGTTTGCTGATCAATCTCTCTAGCAATCACCCCAAGTGAAGATCCACATAAAGTCGTCATGTAAGGTTCCCCACTTGGGTCCATAATCATTTTCAAGAATATGCCATTTTTGTTATGAAGAGATCGTTAAGCGTTACTTTTAGTAGATATTAACAAGATTGATAAATGATTTTGATCAACTTTTTCAACTGTGCATGAAGCGCGCGTGTCGCAATGAGAATGTAATCGTCAAAACCGCAGGTGTTTTGAGAATCTTCTTTAAAAGCAAATATAAGAAAATTCAGTTCCAATTTATGAATGTGATTCCTCAGAAACTTAAATCACAGTTGTCGATTTAAGTTGCAATATTTATGATATTTGAAAAAGTGTGGTAGAAGAGTACACACTAAATGTACGAAAACGAGCGCAACGCGCGAGAGCATTTCCGCGCGCTCTAGAGCATATGCCGCGTAGCGGGCATATTTTTTTATATCAGATAGTTAAATGTTGCTGAAACTATGTAAGATAATTAATTTGGACAAATGTGGCTTCGTGATTCGCAATAAAAAGGCAATTGTCAATAAATTTATTGTTTAAACATAATATTTATTTATTTAACATTAATTACCGAAATATTTTAACATTAACATATTTAAAAATTTATGTTTACACTTACTGCTTAAAAATCATAGAAATTCCGAAATTTTTATAATATTTAAGCAATACGTGTAAACTTCAATCTCTAAATATGTTAAAGGCTAACAGATTTCGGTATTCAATGTTTAATAAATAAATATGAAATTTGAACGAGAAAAAATGACACATACCTTTTTGTTGCAAATCACAAATAAAAGTTGTTACCCATACATTTTCGTAAGCAATTTCAGGAACTTTTTCACTATCTGATAAAAAAAGCTGATAAGACTGAGACTCACGGAACCGGTCAGTATAAATAGGGATCGAAACCACTAGTTTGTAAAGGATTATGTCTGCTTACAACTTAGAAATTAGAGGTTCGACCGAAGCCTGTTTTCAACCGAACCTTTGATATTTTTGGAAGGGTTCGATTCGGACCGAACCCTTTAGAAAATTTCACGGTACGGTTCGTACCCGAACCCCTGCAGAATCCCTTAGTATTGGACCGATTCCTGAATATAATAAATTTTTTCTACATTTGGTCGCTATTTCAGATCTTTAGTATGCTGAGTCATGGAAAGCCGGCAGCTTATCAAATTGCTCATTCGTCAATTTATTGAAATTCTCAAAAATTTTATTGCCGCTTTGGATGAAAAATCTTGAATTGTTACTTTTGATTTTAAAATCTCTGTTAGCAATTCAAAAATCTCCCTAGTTCCAAGTTTGTAGAAATTCTTATTAATTGTAAGAGCTTTCGAGACCCCGAAAGTTTCGAGTGCTCGAATTCCTTCGAGATGTCGAATTTTTCGAGTACTCAAATGTCTTTGAGAACTCGAATCTTTCGAGTACTCGAAGCCGTTCCAGTTCTCGAAACGTTCGAGTAGTTCAAAAATGTCGAGAGCTCGACATTTCGAGCATACTTGAGCTCGACTCGCCTCGAAAAAAATCGAGTCGACTCGACTCGAAGTTTCGAGCTTTCTAGATTTTTGCACATCCTTAGTGATCACGGAAAAAATGTACAGCTTAACGAATAATATTTATTATTGATCTGGCTATAAATATCATTATAAACGAACCAACGACCTTGAAAAAATCTTCAGATTATGAATCTGCAGTATAATTTATTTGGAATAATATTTTTAATAATAAAACAAAGATTATATAAAGATCAGAAAAGGCCCAATTGAAATAGCAATAGGTACAATTAATAATAAAGGTGGTTTTTACATTATTATAGTTTTTCAAAACTTGGATTTGCGGGTTTATATAATTTCTCCTTATTTCTTACGAACCAACAAATTCCACCTGATGTTTCAATTTTGTACGACTTTTGAAATCCATGAAGTTTCGTATGGCTTATTTAAAGATCTTAAAATTCATCAGTCGAGAATACAGGTGGCTTTTTAAAAAAAAGACTTTTTCTGTGTACACCAATATCTTCGTAAGTATAAAATTAAAAATTTTGTTCCATATTATGAATAGTTGGAATAATTATTTACACGTTCTATTCTAAAATAGCAATACCTCGTAAAGAAACAAAAAACTTGTGGGTATTATATCCCGTGCCCTCGGGTTTTTGAAATTAAGATAGGGTTTCAAATGGCAAAAAGAATTACTATATTAAATTATTTGTTAAAATAATTTTTCCCCCTTCATAAATCATGAAAATTGATTATTTTTCAAGATAAATGATACAGATTTTATGCTTTCACGATGATTCATTTTGATAAAAAGAGATATTTCAGGTTTCACTCATGTAAAAAAACTACGAATTGTTTGCCGACGTTTCGTGAACATTGCAGTTCACATCTTCAGGGCTGACCTGAAACTGAGGAATCAGGTCATGATGTTCTTAGGTATACTTTCTACGATGCCTGTGATTGGCTAGAGCGCCCCACCGTGGGGACTGGTCGAACTAGATTGGCCAATCAAGTCCTTTTTAAAAAATCCGGGAGAACGGAAAGCCAAATCGGATTGGTATTATATCCATTGTCCCTATTGATGTTATTAAGGTGTTTTAAGATTTCGATTGCTTCTCTACGTTTTCTTGGAAATTTGTTTGTGCTTTTGCAATGATTGTTGTTTCATCAAATAAAATGTTATGAGCTGTTTCGATATGATGTTCAGCTAGTGCTGATTGCGTGAAGTGTTTTAGCCTGACTTTACATTCATGTTCCTTCATACGTTGGCTCACCGCTCTCCCGGTTTCTCCAATATAGACTTTGCCACAAGAACAAGGGATTTTATATACTCCTGGATCACTGAAGGGTGCCTTTTTATCTTTAGGGTTATTTAGTAGTTGTCCTATTTTCGCAGGTGGTTTAAATACGGTTTGGATGTTTGTTGAGAATTCTTCCTATTTGTTCTGTGACACCTTGGATGTAGGGTAGAGTGGTGGTCATTTTACTCTCTCTTTCTTTCGTAGGTGTCACAGAACAAATAGGAAGAATTCTCAACAAACACAACATCCAAACCATATTTAAAACACCTGCGAAAATAGGACAACTACTAAATAACCCTAAAGATAAAAAGGCACCCTTCAGTGATGCAGGAGTATATAAAATCCCTTGTTCTTGTGGCAAAGTCTATA
>NC_046658.1:57239146-57245728 GCF_010883055.1 Belonocnema kinseyi | reverse complement strand
CACACAACAAATTTCCAAGAAAACATAGAGAAGCAATCGAAATCTTAAAACACCCTAATAATATCAATAGGGACAATGGATATAATACCAATCCGATTTGGCTTTTCGTTCTCCCGGATTTTTAAAAAAAGACTTGATTGGCCAATCAAGTTCGACCAGTCCCCACGGTGGGGCGCTCTGGCCAATCACAGGCATCGTAGAAAGTATACCTAAGAACATCATGACCTGATTCCTCAGTTCCAGGTCAGCCCTGAAAATGTGAACTGCAATGTTCACGAAACGTCGGCAAACAATTCGTAGTTTTTTACACGAGTGAAACCCGAATATCTCTTTTTATCATAAATGATACAATTGATAAACTTCAATAGTGATATTTCTTGTTTAACATATATTGTAATTGTTTTATCTATTTTCATTCCTTTAAACAATTTGGTCCCTTATGATACGTGAAAGATTATTATTTTCTGGAATGGCATCTGGCAATTATTTAAACAATCCCCCCTGTAAATCTTGAAAAGGTACTGTTTTCTTGAGTATATGACGTACTGTATGCATGATAGGAGTGATATTTTCGTATTTTTAAACAATTCATAATCATTCATTTGCGATATTTCATATGAAAGATTGAGAAAATTATAATTTTTCGATTTTTTTACAATATATATATATAAATATAATTATATGTGTGTAAAAATTAATTAATAATCATATGTTTGCAACAGGGTCCATTTATTCCGCCGAATAAAATATATTATTCTTGGAATAACCTTCCAAAAGATTTTAGTCTCATTTTTGGAGAACGGAAGAACTGTATCATTTCTTCTTTTCGTGCAATTTTTGTTAGCTTCAACAAACTGAAAGGAAATAGTAACATCTACAACGTATCAATGTCTCAAAGCAATATGTGTAGTATTTCTTCAAATGTGGGCTCTTAAAGTTTCCCGGGGCCTATCCCATGAGGTATTCGGCGAACATAAAGGGCTAACCCTTAAACCATGCTTACATTTGCGCTGCATTCAACATATGATTGACACTTTTTCTCAGTTTTCTACGAGAAAACCCGACTTGGGGGAATGATTTTTTTAACTGGTTCGGAAACTCTGTAATCATAACCTTAGTGCAATTCGTGGATATTTTCAGTAATTATTTATGTATGTATGTATTTTTAATCTCAAATAAGCACAAAAAATGTTCACATTTCACTTTTTGAGGAAAGCACGACACGTAACACAAATTGGACAGTACAAAATGCCAAAAAAGTTAATTTCAAAAATTTAGTGGTTTAGCCCCTTATCGTCTCCGACTATTCAATTAAAAAAAAACTTTCAGAAAAAATCAAAGTTTATGTGTATGTTATATCGCTTAAAATACAGTTTTAAATGGTTTCTGAATTCCGCTGAAATATGTTTGTTATGGAACAAGTAAAGTGTCATACTTTAGTTAGCTAACTACTTTTCGAAGGAACCTCAGAACAAATAATATGTCGGCTCAAAATTTTACTTTAGAGGATCAAAAACGACGAATATCTGATACAAGCAAAACGGTCTGTTTTTTGGTAATGTATTTCAGGTTAGAAATAAGGTCTCTCTGTAGCTGACCGACGACTGAAATGTTAACAAATTTTAATCTTCCCTACTTGTTTTTTTCCATTGCAAATCCTATGTCAATTTTTAAAGCCCGTGGGTAAGGTTGTTGACCGAGTTGAAACAAAAAATAGGAAATTTGCTTTTCCGGTAAACGTACATATTTCAGGGGGGGGGGGGGTATTGACCACCAAAAATGTAAAGTAGATTTTTTGGACCACCCTAGTTAGAAAGAATTTGATGCGACATTTGAAAATGTTCACTTATAATATTGAGCCTTATTCTGGAATATCTTTTTGAACTCAATATATGAGTAAATACATAAGAATCACAACTGTATAATGACACTTTGAAGTGGACACCTCGAATATGTTATTTTAAATGTAACAAACTGCCCACTTTATATGGCCCTTATGCAGTTGTCATTTTCATGTCTTTATTTTATACACGTGCATTTTAAACATTAAATAATTTTGTTAGAAATGTTTCGTCTCACATTTTTTAACTTAAAATGGTTAATTTTTTGGTTATCGTCGCATAAGATGATTTAAATATTTGGTGAAGAAACAAATTAGATAGGGGACCTTGGAAGCTTCTTTTTCTCTGAACTGCAAAATGGCTTTCTTTGGCGGAAGTACTTAGACTCTTGTAAAGTTGTCAAATAAGATTCTTTTTAACAGGGCCATACTTATACAACACCTGAGTTGGCAACGTAGCTTATTATCTTAGTAGGCGGTCTAGAACGTCAATAACCAAAAGGCGTAATTTTCGTGACATAATATACATATTGTAAAAATGAACAAACCAAAAACAGAAAGTAGGAATCTTTCTTTAAAAAATGTATTTCACAATGTACGACAGTTCATACAATTTGAGTATTGTGGCCCTAGGGTATGCTAATTGTAATTTTGCTGATATTTATAACAGGCCAATGGCCATTTTCTAATTATCAAAATAAATTATTTTTGTTTCATATAATATTAAAAATGAAAGCTGAGAATACTTTGAAAAAACGAATTCAAAAATGGGCCTTGTCAAACGATTTATTAATAGAGGTTGGAGGTTGAATCGTCCCTGAGGTAAACTGTTACCGGTTTAATCGAATCGCACTTATTAACCGAAATTTAATGTTTTTCTTGGCTCTCGAAAAAAGGAGATACTGAAATTTGCATGAGCAGGGCAGTAAGTTATTTGACGTCCTTAAAGTGCAATAGCCACGTACACGATTGATGACCACTCGCAGCGCAAGTTGGCTGTTAAAGTTACGTTCCAAGTTCCTTTCTTTGACAGTTCGTTATACTCCGATGGACACGTGCAGCATAAGTAGCCAATTATTGCCCAACACAGGGATAGTTAGTGTCATTTCAGAGTAATCGTTTCAAGCAGCGAGCATCATCTTTTCGCGCATGTATGCACGATGAAGATCTCGATCGCTTTAGCATCAACGGATGTATATTGAGTGTAGACTGTAGATGCACAAATGACAACTTTAACCCCGTTCAAAAGCAATTTACTCTTCTAATAACTTCATACTGTAATTGAAAAATCTTTCTTAATACTTTCAACATTATGTGCTATTGTCAAATATATATTTTGAATGACATATCTTTAAATGTGAAAAATTTTAAACAAAATATTTTGCATAAGAGTATAATAAAAATAATCTATAATAAAAATTCGAATATAATTCTAAAAGCTCGGGTAATTCCAGTTGAAGTTTTAATTGTTTTATCCCTGAAGATTGAATAGCGATTTAAAGTTAATCCTATACAATTTTTAATAAACAACTTTAATAAATGGATGGAAAAATAGCGATATTATGCGTCTGAGTTAATAATTAATCATAAATGTAGTAAGATGTAAAAAACTGACATACTTCAGACCGAGTAAAAGACCATGATCTTCAGAACATCCTTTATTCCATTATTAAAATTTGTCGACGTTTCGAAAGTCTATTGCTTTCCTCATTAGGAAAAGTCATCAATCCAATGTCAATAAAATTGTTTCAGCTCAAAGGCTTTTGAAACACTAGCGATAACATCCCTTATCAACAGCAACAGCATCTAACAGCGGACAATACAAATTTCTAGCAACGTTCAGTAACAACCCATACAAACATAGCAACCCTTATCAACCGCCAAGATACCCCTGACAGCAACAATAAAAATTCCTATAAGCCGTCAAAACCACTAACAACGCCAAATGACGTCCTTATCAACATTCAGCAACAAAACGTAGCAATACCTGGTGTAGGTCAATGACAGAGCCTAGTAACGGTTACCAAAAGCGCAACACGACGATCAGTAACAAACCTCAGCAATGAATAATTGTAATCCTGAACTATTATCAGTGAAAACGCTTCGCATTTGTCAACATTTGTCACCCAGTAACGTTCAGTGACAATCTCGAGCAATGCCAAATACTGTCATTGTCAATGGTCAATAACAACCCTCAGAAGCCTTTCCACATCAGTAAATAATAACCCCTAGAAGCGTTGATTGTAGCAGGGACTATTCAAGTATTACGTAAGGACTTTTAGGTTCACGTTTGACCCTCTCCCTCCCTTTTGTAAGCAAGTGTAAGAATTTCCCCATTCTTCTGCTGAAAACATAGTTTCTCAAATAAAAAGAGAAGGTACTATTATTTTAATTAGGGTCATGTATTACTTACCCAATTCAACTCGATATTTCAATTTGTGTGGAATTAAGTTTTTGCGAAAAAATGTCAGTGAAGTGGAAATCTAATAAGCATTACGTGGCCTTAAATGCAATATTATTTATTTTGTTATAAATAATAATGACTCCATAAATTATGTTACGTATAAATGATTAAGAATTTAACGCAGAGTTATTTTTAAAACTAGTTTGAACAGATTAAGGGTAGCGACCCATGTAACGGCTTCAAAAAAACGATTTTTTTTTTGCTTGAATGGAAGCTTGTCATCCCAAAAACATGTTCTAAAAGTTTTAGAGTCACAGGTGCATTTTTAAACGCTTAAAAGGCGCCCCCTGCGCGCCTCGCGCTAGCCAGCCGATGCTGCCTTTTTTCAACATGTAAATCTTTAAACGCGTTTTTCTTAGTTTCACATTTTTCAAAATTGCCGGCAAGATAACTCAAAATTTATTACTGTGTGAACCTCTCTGAACTGGAAACAAAATTTTTACAAATATTTTCAAAACAAATGCAAATTTTCATGCAAATTTTTGGGTAAAACTCACATTTCTGTTAAAGGACCGCCATTTTGTCAAAAATAATTATTTTTTAACTTTTTTTGGAAACTTTTTTGTTTTTTCGTTTCAGACGAATCTGTGAGAAACTAGAGTGCGGGCAATTTCACATCTCCTGGCTGAACATGTTCAACATCTGTCCTTATAATTGAAAATGTTATGCATTTTTATGGCTGAAAAAGATTTATTTCTTAGTTAAAAAGTGCCTTAATGAACCATAACAGTTTTGAGAAGATTCGTTATATTCTTCATCCCCCAAAAAATCCCAAAATATACCCTTATTTTTGAGGTGCTACATGTGTCGCCCCCCTTAAATTTGGTTGAATTATGGTATACAATTTAAGAACCTTAGATCCAAGAACTTTTAAAGAAAAAACGTAGAAAGTTTTTAGGAACTATTAAGAGCGCTTTAGTTAAAGTCTTTTCTATAGCCTGACTAAGTGTAAACAATTACAAAATGCCCCCTCCCCATTTACGAAGTGCTTGCATAATATTTAAACCAACCACAATAAGAACATATAGCAACGGTCTGTCAGATAATCTAGTAAGGATTAAAAACAACTCCTATTAATGCATAATAAGCAGCTCAGCATCAGTTAATAATAATCATCGAGCGATATTCAATAAAAGCGCTTAATAAAGGTCTGCAACATCCTTTTGAGCAACAACCAAAGATTATCGCTAACAAGAGTTAACAACAACCTAAGCTAAAGATAAATAGCAACCTTCAGAAACGTTAAGTGGGAACCTATACATAGAAAAAACTGGGAGTTCACTTAAGTAGCGGCTCAAGTAAAAGTTGGTATCATTTAGAACTTGAGCTCTACCGTGATTTAAGAAAACACCGTTATCTGCAAAATGAACGAAGCCGGGAAAAGCGACGAAAACAGTTTCCAATCTTTACTCGCGTGTATCGCGGATTCTAATTCATTTCCTGCAGTTTTTTTGTTGTTCTTGACTAATTTGCATATAAACTTTTCATTTTTGCAACACAAATTGTTAAAAAATGTTAATTATCTAAAATGCAGTGAACGGTGTTGATTGGGTTAACGTTACGGCTCTTTTTCAAATCACAACTCGCCAAATTTTACCGTTAACGGCGTTTTCCCAAAATTTAGCAATAATTATTCTAAAAGTTATTAACAATTTGAAAATATTATTTTAATAGTCAGGTGCATGTTTTCTTCACGATACAAACGATATAAAAAACTCATTTTTCGATTTTTTACAGTTAACGTTGTTTTCTCACATTACGGCAGAGCTCCGATAGATACCTGTAGAGAGCCAAAAGGGGTCGTTAAGAGCGTTCTTGAAAAGAACATGAAGTACCATTCACAAAACACACACTTGCAAAGTAGGTCTGGTAAGTTAGGAATCAATTTACAGTTATCGACCGATGACTTGAGACGAACAGTTTCTTGCATATGAATATGCCTCTATGTTGACAAATTTGCTATATAACATGCAAGTGATATTTATGAAGTCATTATATCTATTTTAATTGAGTTATTATTTTGTAACTTAATTATCTTCATTAAGTTATGTCCATCAGCGTTCAATTACATGTATGCTTTAAGGTAAATATTGTGTTATTTTATTATTATTATTACACCATTAAGCCATTTCCCTTTCGGGGTAGGCGTGACTCACTCGGCAGGGGAAAGGAGTAATGTGTGGATGGGATAGAGACTTTTCAGATTGATCCAGAATTCTCGTGCTATTTATGTAAATAACACGTTCGTTCCGCAACACTGCTCCGACCCAGGTTGCTG
>NC_046658.1:57227047-57239046 GCF_010883055.1 Belonocnema kinseyi | reverse complement strand
ATATCTCGTAACATTGTCCAGGCGCCCTCTAAATCTTTGTTTTTTATACGGTCCTCCCATGTTGCCCTATCTATGCTTTCGATTATCTTATTTTGGAAATCTTTGCGCACATCCGGTTTCTGTAGGTTCTCAATTTTGATTCGCGTTTGTTTTGCTTTCTTGGGTCTCAATTAAACATAATATCCAAGTGGGCCAAGCGAAAACTATTTTTATTAGAAAATGGGTTCGAATGGAAACTTCAGTTTTTTCTGTGTAGCTATGCCAAATAATACAGCAAAAATTTAAATTTCTATTGACCCAACTTTTGGTTTCAAAGGAGCTACAAGAAAAAGGGATCTCTCTTGCTGAAAAGGGAACCAAACTGATAAATGTTTTCTCAATGAACCAAAAGAATGGATTGAAGCAGTTCCAATAGGGCCCTTTTTGTCACTTGTGCGTTGGTTCACTGGGAATATTTTACAAGCTTTGATGCAAGTTTTATTTTTTAATTCGCATTAAACGATATGGCACTCGGAAAGTTGTAATTCAGAAACTAAAACTATAGATATTAGTCATTCTTGAAAGGAAGATAGTGTACATGAATATGACAGTTTTTGAGGTTATGTTCAAAATCCAACGTTTTCAACTACACATGTATCAAAAACCGCGGTACTATTTAAAATAGTATTTACTTATTTCAAACAGACTCGCGCTATTCGGCAAATGCGCGTTTGAAAATCGGACATCAACGAACTAAAAAGCAACCCTTAAATATAATTCTATTGGATTATCAGTTCCAAATGGTACCAACTTTTACGTAAGTCGCAACTTCACTGAACCCACAGTTTTTTCTATGAAAATATCCATGTCAATCCCTAGAAAACGGTTTACTAAAGCGCTATGCAATGGTCAGTTATAATCTATATGAACGATTAGTAATTGAATAGGGATCGTCCTTAAATTGCATAATGCTATTAGGGGTGCTGGGAAAATTCAAGCGGAGCTTTTATGATCCTTTTGAGATGGGGAAGGAGGAAGGGTTTAAGAAATGTTACGTAGAATTTTTTTAAATATAATAATTTAAAAAAGAGTAAATTTATAGTAAGAGGGTAGGGAGGCATAAAAAATTATTTTTCAAACTCTGTGTTACGCGTGTGATCGAGTAAGGATATTTATTTATAACTATTTTCAAAGTATTTTTCATAAAATTGGTTATGTTTGAGTGGATAACTAACCACTCTTTTTTTTATTTAACAAAATTTCTAACTTAGTTCTTAGGCCACTTCAATATAGTCAAAAAATGTAAAATTAACATCATTAAAAGTTGTAAGTTTCTATAAACGAAATGAGAAAAGAAATGTGTAAATTTTTTTTTAAATTTCAAATAAGTGTTTTCACTAATCAAATTAAGAAAGTAATATTTTCGTTCATATATTAAAAAATTGTATCTTAAACAAAAAGGACTACTTTTAAAAGATAAGATTTGATATTGTTATTTTTTGTTTTGACAAATGTAAACATACAAAACTAAAGTGCAGAACTCCCAAAATAAAACCAAGGATCCAGTCTCTTCTTTATTTCCTTCGTCTAAGCAGACAGGAACAGCACCAAGACCACGTGCTCTCGTGGTGAAAAGAGAAAAATTATTTTCTTTCCTCTTTAAGAGAAAAAAGAGTTTTTATTTTTTTTTTCAAGTTTCAATAGGAACATTTTATGCTGGTTGTCCAAATTTGTTCGTTGGATTCTTGATTTTATTTTCAGGAGTTTTGCACATTAATTTGATTATTGGACGCTGAATAGGATTTCAAATTAGATTTTAATCTCATCTAAATTTCTATATAAATATATACAGCGGACTCTCAAAATTATATTTAAATCAAAAATTAAAACATATAATTATAATATAATATAAGTAATAGTAGCTAAATTATATTAAGATTAAAAATCTTTTAATGAATCTCTTTAATTTGCCTCAAAAGTCACTCTAGAAGAACAATTTTCTGCAGCGTATACTACAAGCCTAATTAATTCGTTAAAAGTCAATTGAATAACTAATTGTACAAGGATATCTTAATTTCTGAGATACGTAGAAGAATTCTATTAAGCAAGAAAATCTATTATGGATAAATTGTGTTCAGTTACGGTTACGGTATCAAGTTATCGACGTTCGTGCGTTCACGGATGCCCGGCATTGAGGTCTTCAAGCAATCGACCTTGAAAGATCCATGAATCGAAACGCCGTTTGACCATCCCTTGATGAGGATTCTATGAGTATCCGGACCCCACGTCAAGCCGATGCACTTTTTGTGATACCGTCTGCCTCCATGAACGAACATGGCGTTATAAAGAGTGTGCTTGGTGGTCACCGTGTCCTCAGGATCATGATTAATCAATTAGTATTCCAGGACCTTTTAAAAATTGATCCTGAGTACAAAAAATGGGGTCAAAGGAACCGCCGTAGCGTTTTTTGCCCGCTAATCTATATCTATATTCTATACTATACTTATTTCCTTTTTGTTAGTAAATCTCGATTGTTTGTCCTCGATTCATTGGAAACGGATTTTTCCCTGCTTGTAAATTCTATTAAGTTCACACAAAAGAGCCAATTCGGCGCGTTTATATCGCGCGGCCTTTTTGCATGCGACTTATACGAAGCCATAACAACCGTCGGAGAAAGCGAAGAGTGTGTAATTGTTTATATTTTTACTGGATGTAATAATGATGCGTATAGTTCTTAAGAGTTTAATTAGACTCGACAAAATGTGAGTTTTAATTGATTTGATTAAATGTTCTTCATTTTATCATTTATAAAAAAATTTAGTTCAATCCTGGATACAGGTATCACGTTTAATTAAGTTTTGGTTTACTTTTCCATAAGAGATATTGTGTTGAAAGTTGTAGAAAACATTACATTACGATATACAGATTGTAATACGAATTTTAATAATATTGTACTCACATCAACATTGTCAAGCAATTGCAGTGGTCATGTATTTTTCTTATTTCTTTAAATACATAATAATTGGCTTAAAGAATACAATAAATTATGATTAGTTGCTAAAAAGTTGTGAAATTTGGACTATGACATTTTTAAATGGAACTATAAAAAAGTAACTAAAGTATTCATTTATTTCATGAGAAACATGCAACTTTATTAGTTCTCTAAATGGAGATAAAGCTATTTCTTTGAAGTTAATTGCATATTTTTGAAGACATTTTAGTATGATGAAATAATAGTCAATCTAATTATCCAAAAATTAGTAAAATTACGCATCGCGCGCCTAAAAATATAGGATTCCGTAGTCTACTTAGGATTTTAATTAAAGTGAACTTCCACTACGTCGACTTTAAAGTCCTCCACACGATCTAAAACTGTTACCAAAAATTCGAAAATCTATAAAAATTAATTATGTCTGAATTAAAAGCATCGAAATAATTACGATCGTAACCCTTAAAGGTCCCCATGGGGTTCGTTCTTCTTCAGTTATTTATTTTTTTTAATATCTTTAAATTTAAAAAATCATTTAGCACGAGGACCTCCACGTTATACCAAAGTAAGGGAACCTTTAAGGTTTAATGATTTCTCCTTATCACTGTGATTGATTATGAAAAATCATAAAATCACGACAATATCTTACAAAGTTTCGCGCGATATTATTGAATCCAATTCTAATAGGTTTTATGGGCCTTGTGATTATCACGAGAAAATCTAAAAAATATAGAAAAAATAAGTTAATATTTGCAGACCTATTTGATTTTAAATCATTTCCCTTCTTCCAATTTCATGCTCTTAATTTAGATTCAAATAGTAGGATATTGTTCTGATTTTATAATTTTTCATAATCACATCATTCATAAAAAATCAAAAAAAGAAAATTTAAATTTTACTGAAGTTGAATCGTTTCCTTAATTAGACGTTTATAATAACTTTAACTTTGAAGGCTGAATAAAGCTTTGAAAACTCGTAATGTCTCATGTGCAGATAAGAGGATAATCAATCTACGCCTATGGCTTACGAGATCTTGACCCTGTTTTTGGAAGGGTGAGAAAGGAAGTTTTTTCAATTTGAGCTTCCCAGAATTGAAATTCATTAAGATCATACACTGAAAAAAAATTTGCATTAAATCAAGTAGGTTAGTTTACTTGGCTGATTTTACTTGAAAGAAGCAAGTATTTTCTTTTTGCAAGAGACCGATTTTCTTGAATCAAGAAAATAATAGAATCAGGACAACTATTTGAATCAAGAATATATTTACTCTAAGCAAAACACTGTTGAGTTAATTTGTTCCATTATACTTATTTGCGCCAAGTTTAATAAAATATTGAATTAAGAATATTATATTCGCATGATAAGTAACTAAAACTCTAACGAAATGTTTCTTGATCCAAGTAAATTCATATACTTATTATGACTACTATTTTACTTGAAACAAAATGTTCATGTTCTTGAGACGAGAAAATGAATGAATTCAGTGAAGAAATAATTTCTCTTAGAATAATGCTTGAATATTTTCCTTCAAATAATTATTGATTTGAAACAAATAATATTGATAAAATTCAAAACATGGGTGTACATATTCTTGTAGATGGAAGTTTATTATGACACCCTGGTCAAAAACTTAACATCTTATATATTGGTGTACATAATCAATTTTATTTATGCAAATGTAGATAAGAATTTGAAACTTTGATAAACTACTACCTTTATGCTGATACACAAATCAAATCACTCATAAAACTATTAAAAAAATCACTATAAGTTTATTGCATCGGTAAGTTTTTGGTGGTAAAAAATTAAAATTTTTAAATAGAGTTGAAAAGGTGTTTTTAATTTTGAAATAATTATGCAAGACTCAAAAGTCATTTCATTCCTAAAATTATTAAAAGGTTATAAATTTATTGCGTTTCTAATTTTTTTCGCTCATTATTTGTCTGTATTAATCTATTCAAAATTAAACCATTTCGAATTTTTTTAACCGTGAAACATTTTTGTGAATCAGAAAATGACTAGGAATTTTTTCCCTCGATTAAAACTGCCACCCTGAAATTATTTTTGTGTAGTGTTCAAGGTAACAAAAAATCATCCGAACTTAAAAATAACAATAAATATTCCTGCTAAATAGAGGAATTCTTTATTCAATAAGAAAATATTACTTTTTGGATTCAGCTAGATAAAAATTGATTTTTAAAAGGTTAAAAATGCTTTTATGTGAACCTTATTTAATTTAAATTAGAGTTGTAAGACATAGTTGTATTTTGTTAACACACAATTTTCGTGTTCGATAAGAGCAGTTTGAAAATCACAAAAATGGCCAAATTCATGAAAGTTATTAGTAAGAAAAAAAATAGTTTCGAAAATATAAAATGATCATGTGTTATTCTAATTTAAACTAAATAAGTTTTAGGCAATAGATTTTTTAACTTTTGAAAAAAATGTTAATCTAGCCGAGTTCAAAGAATTAATTTTTCCTTAATGAAAAACAAATTCCTTTATCAGGCAGGAATTTTTAAAATAATTTTTAATTTTATATTCTTACTTGCTATCTGAAATAGTTATTATCTTGTTTTATGTTTTTATGTTATTAATTGGCAATGTAATGCTTCCCGCGTACTGTAGCGCGCATATAATGTTGCTTTTTTAAATAATTAAGAATAGATTTAGGTTTCTTTAAATAAAATTAACCAAATTAAGTTTTTCAGTCGATGAATTCAATGATCATTGAAAATTTCATTTCAACATGTTATTAATTATAGAAACCTTAATGCGGATATTATTATTATGTATATTTATAAAAACTTAATAAAAATAAGTTTTTCAGTCAAAGAAATAATTGATCATAGAAAATGTCTTGGACCTACAAATGGTTAACATCTTAGCAATCACCCATATACTTACATCATTCTTTTTTATTATGTAAATAATAAAAAATAAATATATGAGAGCATCAAACAAAGTTATATGTTTTGAAAAATACTTTAAAATACAATTATTACATTTTCTTGACAATTTGAAAAAAATGTAATGCGTTTTTAAAGCAAAATATTTAAGAAAAAAGAATTCAATAACATTTTTTAAAAGTTTATTAAGAATGCATTACATTTTATGAAAGAAAAATTTTAAAATGAACAATTAAAATTTTTTTAAATAAAATAATTGAGAATGCAAGGAGGAAGCAAGCAAATATTTTTCAGCCGACCACCGTGAGATCGCTTTTAACCTGTAAGTTCTTGTACTAAACGTTTCTTTACAGAATCTTCTTTCTTTTAATTTCGAAGTATTTTATATTTAAAATAAAAATGAAGTATCGAACACTTTTTTATATAGGTAATATTTAAACCAGCGATTAATTTTTTCTACATATTTAAAATTATTTTTTAGGAATTGTTATTTTTAATTCAAAACTTAGTTAAAAAGTATTATAAAAGAGTTATATAAATCAAGAACTGTGCGTTTTACAAAGGTTTTTAAAAACCAGAAAATATTTATTTGTCACTAAGGTTATAAAAGCGTTTTGCAACTAATAAGTTCTTTATTTTTGATATACTTTAAATAGTTTTTAAGCGGATTAAATTTTTAAAGAAAAAAGTAATAAGCCCTTTGTATAATAAGTGAAGTTCAATTATTATTTGCGCTTTATGAAGATTTTAGTATAGCAGAACATTATTTTTTGTCCTTGATTTTATTAAATCATTTTAGTACTCGCAACTTTTCTTTATTATTTATTACCTTTGGGTCGTTTTTAAGCGCTTTAAATATTTAAAAACAAAAAGTATTGAATGCCTTGTTATATAAGTGATACTTACTTCGCTTTTTCACAAATTTTAAATTACTGTTTAAAAAGTGTTATTTTGCATTAAAAATTAGGTAAGAGAGTATCATACACAATAAAAGAGTTGAATTAATTGAAAACTGCGCATTTTATGGAGAATTTTTGTTTATTGTTCATTACTTTTAGATATTTTGTAACATTTTTAAAAATATTAAGAAAAAAAAGTATCGAGCCTTTTTTGAAATAAGGAAAATTCAATTCTAAAATTTTTCTAAATAAAAATGGGATATTAAAGTTGAGTTCAACAACTTTTAGTTTGGAGTTGGTTGAGACTCAACATATGACTTGGTACGACCCTGCCTCACAATTCTTACCCAAGATTTTGTCACCGAGATCCAAGTGCTTCGATAGGGAAGTCGGTAGAGCGCGCGGTTAGGACACACAAGTTTAGGTAGTTTAGATTAGGGTTCAATCCTCGGCGACTGCGATTTTTCAAAGCGTCTAGGCGCACCATTATATGGGTAAGTAAGAATGTGCGCAAATTACGTATTTTAATCATTTAAAAAATGAAGATTATATAACAATAATTTCGAAAACCATTTTTTTTCGTTGAGAAATAGTGTTCAGTTAAGGCACTAGTCTATTGATCTGATACTACATATTCTTAGATTAAGAAAATATATTCTTGAAGGGTATCAGAAATGATTTCTTGAAAGTAGACTGAGTTCTGCACATGAATACATCTCTATATGAAGTAACACAATAAAGTTTTAGAATAATAAAATGCGATATTCTATCTAAGAATACATTTTCTCAGATTATGAAAATGTACGCATGTTCCAAGCATATGGTAGCAAGTACTTATTTATTTGGAACACACTCATGTTCTATCGTCCGTATTCGTACCTGCGATTGACTTGAATCAAGTAATATTTACTTGATTCAAGAACAATTTTTTTCAGTGTAATTATTGCGATGCTTTTAAGTCAGACATTAATCATTTCTATTGACCGTTCTACTTTTGAGGTGATACCGGTGAATCAAGAAGCTTCTTTTAAGCTAGAGAGTTTAACTTAAAATATCCATCCATAGCTGAGATCATTATTTTTTTATATTATTAGCTCTTCTAATTAAAATAATAATTTCATTGAAATAAAACAAATTACCTTTTATTAAGTGCTTCTTCAAGAATACTCATGCTTTTTTTCAAATTTCTGGTAATAATTTTTGAACGTTTGGAGGACTTCAAAGAAAAAACTGGGGTTACCATGGGAACCCATTTTTGGTTCCAAAGAAGCTGCAACAAAAATTAACCCCATCTGCTGAAAAGGAACCCAAAACCATTAATAACCTCTAAATTATACCTCAGTTGGCGTTCTAAAGGAACCCAATTATAATTGAGCCTATTTATAAAGAACGTATTTTTAATTTTGCCCGCTTCGAATTTTGTTTAGTTAATAACGTAATTGCTACCTTAAAGCAAACATGTAATCGAACTCTGATGCACATAACCTAAGGAAGATTTAGTCCAACCTCGTTTATTGCAAATCCTTCGAAACGTAAATACCTCGTCTATTGCAACTCAAGAGGGGACCCCACCACTCCCCGAAACCAAAAGATGGTTACATAATTCATTCCCGCTTCTGCGCTGTTATTGGCTATATGGAACATGTGGCCG
This sequence comes from Belonocnema kinseyi, assembly GCF_010883055.1. Lineage (NCBI taxonomy): Eukaryota > Metazoa > Arthropoda > Insecta > Hymenoptera > Cynipidae > Belonocnema > Belonocnema kinseyi. The sequence continues at coordinate 57,230,619 of NC_046658.1, read as the reverse complement.
CCAGTGGTGGGAGGTGGGAAAGTTGCGATACACGGGTATCTTGGATTGCAATAAACGAGGCTTGGAATAATCAAGAGTTGCAATAAACGAGTATATGCGCATGATAAAAATATTAGGCACAATACAATTTGGAAAAAGTGCCTACTATCCGTTCACGATAGGAAGGCCCCTCTGAAACAGCTGCACATTTTTGTAATTTACGTGTAAGAAAAAAATCGGATAAAAGCACAGCTTATACCAAAATAAAGCTTGCTCTATTGCGCTTCATATAAGTCCCCATTTGTTTATGTGCAAAAATTTGTTCGGAAAATATCCTTTGAAAAAAATCATGCAGATGCTTTCATATTTTGACTATACATATGTGGAAATAAAATTACAATATATTAATAAGAAGTAACGTAAAATGCATTTAAACATAACTATTATATCTCTCGTAATATACGTAGTAGAGAACTATATTTTGGATTGAATTGCTTGGAAAATTTCAAGAAATACAATCGAATAAAAATTAGCAATGACAATCTTGAAACATATTAATTTATAACAAATAATCCTGGAAGACAAAGTGCATGGTAGTGTGGGTATGAGGGCACTATGAACTATGCCGAGTATTGAATACCATAGCTAAATGTGACGTCGGGGGGTTCGCTCATTCATCAAGTTTTTAAAAGAGGAAAGGGTACTTTTATTTGGGGACGAAAGTATCTATTCCTGTTTTTCGTGCAGAAGCTATCTTTTTTCTATGAGTAGACCCTTCAGGTTTGGTACCCCGCTGTGTCCTCACACCCACACTATCATGCAGTCTTTCTTCCAGGATTATTTGTTATTAATTAATATGTTTCAAGATTGTCATTCCTAATTTTTATTCGATTGTATTTGTTGTAATTTTCCAAGCAATTCAATCCAAAATGCAACTCTCTACTACGTATATTACGAGAGATAGCATAGTTTTGTTTAAATGCATTTTACGGAAATTGTTCTTAATATATTGTAATTTTATTCCCATATATGTATAGTCAAAATATGAAAGCATCTGCATGACTTTTTTTTAATTTTTTAGATCGTTCGTTTCAAAGATATCCTCATCGAAAGTCAAGCAAGGAGAGAGTGACTCAAAAAAACCACGGTTTTCGTCCTTTCGTGAAGGATATTTTCGGAACAAATTTTTTCACATAAACAAGTGGAGACTTATATGGAGCGCAATAAAGTAAGCTTTATTATGGTATAAGCTGTGTTTTTATCCAACTTTTTTCTTACGTGTAAATTACAAAAATATGCAGCTGTTTTAGAGGGGCCTTCCTATTGTGAACGGATAGTAGGAGAAGACTGAACACCCCCTGAGATGACCTGCAACTTATTACGCCTCCATTAGGGTGGTCCGAAAATAACATTTTTATTCAGTATGAAGTTTCGTCACATCATTTTATCTTACTTTGCAAAAAAAATTGCATGATTTGTTGAGAATAAAAAGTAAGGTAACTTTTTGTACTTGAATTTCCCAAAATTTTGAAAACACAAGAACACAATTTTTAACATAGTATTATTTTCTTCTCAAAGTAAACTCCACCAAAATGTGTAGTCAGTTTAAACAAGATATTGAAAAATACTCATTTCACGTTGTTTAAAAGATGACTCAAAATCTACTTAATCTAATTGATTATTGATTATATACATTTTTTAAATTTCCGTCCGATCGAAAAATATCCTAGTAATCATTGGTAAATCATCTTATCTACTAAAAAGCATTATTAAAAATTACGGTTCTCTTTTAAAAAATTGCGTAATTTTGAAAATGATCTAACTCATTGTATTTTGGTCTAATCGAAACGTTTCATTGTGATAATTTCGAAATATAAGTGATAACTAGTGAAAATGACGATTGGAATTTTTTATATCATAAAAATAGCTATTTCTATGTTCTAAAAATTACAGTTTTCTCAATTTGCATGAAATTTAAGAATGCCGTGAACAGAATTTGTAAGTCTTTCTATCATTTAGCGGAAACTTAAAGAAAAATGTATGAACCTTTAAAACAAACTTTATTCTCTATTTTGAAATTTTTTGAGATTTTTAATTTTGGTAGAATTAATATGGTTAAAAAATGTAACCTCAATTTTGGGACACTTAAAAAATGTATTCGGTTTGGTTAAGTCCTTAAAAAGTTAGCCTGTGTTCATATGTACAGGCAAATATACATATAGATAGATGTACAAATAGAAAAAACTGGGGTTTCCATTAAAACCCATTTTTTGTTCCAAAGGAACTGCAACAAAAAAGAAGCCAATTCATAATGAAGCCTATTTACAAAGAACCTATTATTCGCTTTGTCCACTTCCATATTTTGTTTAGTTAATAACCTCATTTTTACCTTGAAGCAGACATTTAATCGAACTCTGATGGACATAACTTAATGAAGATAATTAAAGTACAAAACATTTCCGCAATTAAAATAGATATAATGATTTAATAAATATCATTCGCAGGTTATATAGCAAAGTTTTCAAAATAAAAGCATGTTCTTTGCAAGCGTGTCTTTGGGAATGATACTTCATATTCTTTTCAAGAACGCTCTAATCCGTGTAAAAATATAAACGTGAGCCTAGATTGGCACTGACCTGTTTTCCCTAGTTCTGGCGTGGGCCTGGTCGGGGCAACTGGCAAGGGCCACACATGGCGTGAAACACTTTTCCAGATTTTTGCCCTACTTAAGGCAAACTTTTTAGGGCCTGTCCAGTTTTTATGAGCTATGTCCTACTTTTCTAAATTACAATAGTAATAAACAAAAACTTGTTTTAGAGAACAAAATTTATTTAATTTAGTATAATGCTACTGAAAATACATATTATATTATTATTTTTCAGTCTCTGATGTTGCAAAAAACCCGTTTTCAAGACCATTAAAATTTTAGAAATATGGTATCCACTTAGAAATCAATTTTTAATAATTGAATATGGAATTGACTATGAAGCCTTCAAAAATACTTCAGTATTTAATTTTGGCACATTTGACATTACATCTTGAGTCAAGACCTTCTTTTGCCTATATTTATTTTCAATGTATTTCGCCTTCTCATAATAGGTGTATACTCGGAATCCCCCTTATAAAAGGCAACTTTGTCGACGATTTTTTTAATTTAACAATCGTATTTTTGGATCAGCGTCTTGAATAGTTGCTACAAAAAATGTTGGTTAGGGACGGTTTATGTTTATGTTAATGTTCTGAAATATAAAAAATTCACTGAATACATCTTTTTTGCAACTTATTTTAATGTAACTTTCCAAATTTGTAAAAACTTTAGCAATAAAAGAAAAATTGCGCAATGCATACGTCTAGTAAATATTATATAATTATCAATAACATATTTTATATTCTTCTTGCGCGCGTACAATTTTTTTAAATATAAATAAATCGATTTTTATTTTTATAAACACAATGAAAAGAAATTCAGTTCTTATTTTGCACGATGTTTCTTAAAACGTATTCGAGCTAGGCCTAAAGTGTTTTTTCTTTTCATATTAATTCGGTTTCAGCCGTCAGCGTACTAAATCTTTATAAAAAACATTTTACTGAAA
>NC_046658.1:57201689-57226947 GCF_010883055.1 Belonocnema kinseyi | reverse complement strand
CGAGCGCGATATGGCAGATGTGTGGCGTAACAGAGTGTCTCCCGTGAATTCCAGAGTTGGAGCAAGCCTCCGAAAAACTGCACAAAATTTTTTTTGATATATTATTCATATGTGGGAGCCATTTTATTATATTTAATTCGGAACAACAAGGATGTGTTTATAGTTAATAACAGATATTTATATTTTAATGCTCTATTTGCGCTCCATAATAATTTAATTATTTTTATTGAAAATAGAAAAACTGGTATAAGCCTTGTCAGCGCCACTTTTTAAATGGGACAAAATAGGGAAATTTCTACACGGGAAACGAACCCTTTTGGCTCTCTACAATCTACATGTATCGATTGGAGCTTGAGTTCTAAATGATACAACTTTAATTTGAGCCACAACTTTAGTGAACCCACGGAAAAAAGTACGCTGTAAGATATACTCGAAAAAGTGATGAAATATTACTCTGTGGCGCAGTAACGGGGCCTTTCGTGCAACCACAGAGTAATTCTTACACTTTGGGAGAAATTAGCGAACCTCACTGCATCAAGGTGCAAGATTTACTTTGTGAAATTGTAAACCCGTATCCAGATCGAACGGGTTTGACTGATAATTTAACAATGTCACCCAGTAATCCCTATTTTGTAACGAGCGTTAGATACAGCTCGCATTGTACACTGCGCGCGTGTCTCGCAAGAGTACAGGTTACACTTTCGCTCCTTCTGGGAGGAAAAATTATAGTTTCGCATTGTAAATCTCTCGCATCAACAAGCAAAAGTCACAGTTGTGCCCTAGAATAGAATCGTCGATAGACATTCCATTACAGCAGCTTGCAACAGATGATGTAATATAATGATAAATTTACCCTAAAAAAATGTTTTGTTTTTAATAAGTGCATTCAATTTATTTGTGAAATCATGCAATTGCACGTGCTGTCAGTTACAAACGTAATCGAATACTTAAACACTATGAAAAATCGCACCCTCGTGTGATTCGAACTCTACCTACCTAAACAACTTAATAAAACCTATAGGCCTATGTCGGACACTCTAGCTAATTACGCTAATGTATCGCTTGGATTTTGTTGACAAAATCTCAGTCAAGATTTTACGCTGGTAAGCCAGGGCTAATAGAGGAATATATTTTTGTTCTATTTTTTCGTTTTACACATTTTATATGAACAGGTTGATTTACAAATGCTCGATAAAAATATTTCAATTTAATTAATTTAAATTTTAATAAATAAATGTTTAATTTAAACATTCGTTTAGTGTGTGATTTCTTTCCAAATGCTGAGGCTCAAAAATGTAATGGATTTATTACTCTCAGATGTATTGTAAGCGTATAAATATTTGACTTTAAATTTAATTTTCCAGCTTAAAAAGATAATCGAATTATTATATTTCTACTAATCTTCTTTAGTAAAAACCTAACCTAACTTTGAAGTTGAATTTGATCATTGAATCAAAGGCTAACTGAAATTAAAAGAAATAAGTCTTGAAAATGAAAATGTTTAAATGCTAAGAATTTTATAAAACGTTGCTTAAAGCTATAGTAATTATTTATACATTATTATAAAATATAAGAATGCACATTATATGATATAATAAATAGTATAATAGTACAATAAATTGCAAACATAGGTAAGTGAAGTAAACGGTGTTTTTTACATATTTTTTAATTTTATTCCTGGAACAATATTGGAAGGGTTGCAGTATAGAGAATTAGGTATCTAACAAAACAAACAAAATTTTTTAGAAAACAGAAATGGCATTCCGTAAAATCGAAACCAGCCTATAAAGATCAAAACAAAAGTTACTTCCTAGCTTAAATATTTTTGATTTGAGGCCAAAAAAGTATGATTAAACACAAATATCCAGTTCCGAGAAATAAAATGTGGAAGTTTACAATTTCAAAAAGATTCAAATTTCGTGGGTTTTGAAAATTGTGTTTAAACCGGGACTGTAAATTTATTCTTTAACTATGAAACATGATAAAAAATTGCTCCTGAAATATGAGGAGGCTGAATAAGAATAAAAAAGAGCTTATAAAAAAAACTTATTCTGTTCCCGGAAAATAAAGATTTAGTGTGGTGGTATCGCACTGTAACAGTCATTAAAGTTTTAAAAGTGGCTTTTAGTAGAAATTGAAGATTTTATGTTGGAATTCGATTGTACTATAAAATATAAAACAGTCGAATGGAAACAAAACTACAATACTTACAGGTACACTTGAGAGTGACGCTAACTCGCGATCTGTCGATGGTCATTTTTTTCAAATATGGATTACTCTCGAACGGTTCATCGAAATTCAATAATTGAGTTATGAAAATTTTTGTTATGAAGTATACTTTACGCTAAAAAATTGTTCGGTATTAAAAAACATTTTTTTATTCTTTAAATAATCGTTTGTTTAAAACAATTGAAAATTAATTAAACTTCTGCGCCTGTGAAAGATTTATTTCATGTTCCAATAGATTCTACGATCTCTTTCGAAAATTTTGGTGAAAAAAAAGTTTGTATCTTGCAGCGTTGGTCAAGTACGTTCGGACGCGCGCGGGTATCATATTGAGCACAATATGACACGAATTGTCCACTAAAATGGTAAATGTTTTAAAAAATGATGTTTTAATTAAGTGGTTCAACTTTCTACAAGGTGTAGTCATTTTTTTCATCAAAAAGATTTTAAATTAAAATACCAACTACTAAATTTTTTTTATTGAAAATTCATCTTTTTTGGTTTACGATTCAACTACTAGGTTGAATGTTTGAACCGATTTGTTAAAAAATACTTTTTTTGTATAAAATTAATCTTCTTGGTTGGAAATTTCACTATACTTTGTTGATGATTAAACTATCGCATCCGAATGTGCTCGATTAGGGCTGGAGGTCGGAGTGCGTACACAAAAAATCAATAACTTTTGAACTACTGCAAAATGCCAACTTTTGTTTTCACCATAATTTTCGGAAGAGATTGTAGAATCTATTGGCACGTGAAAAAATTCTTTTAAAGGCGGAGAAGTTCTATTAATTTTCAATAGTTTAAAACAAACGATTATTTAAGCAATAAAAAAATGTTTTTTTACTACTGGAAATTTTTTAGCGTAAAGTATACTTCGTAACAAAAATTTTCATGACTTAATTATTGAATTTCGATGAACCGTACGCAAGTAATTCATTTTTGAAAAAAAAATTATCAAGAACTTTGATTGTTAATAACTTAAAAAAAATGTTTTGCAAAAATATTTTAGGGGGCTATTTTGATGTAAAAACGAATCGAAAACTGTATAAACCAATTAAAAATAAAGATTTACTTACGTAAGATTTTCATTAGTACGGCAGATATAAAGTTTATTATAATCTCAATACATCTTTTAGCTTTCATCAGAAAAATAATTAATTATTGATAATTAATTATAAAAGTAAACTTAATATAGTAAGAAATAAAAAAATCTCGCTCAGCGAATAACACTGTTTGAAAGTGAAGATATTATAATCTCGCCCAGTAACATTTATTTTCCCGGTTCACAATGTACCTCTAAGACTCTTAGTCAGCATTTTACACAGTACGAAAAAGAAGATGTTACAATTTTACACTGTCAGATTGGTTCGAGGTGAGGCCTTATATTGGTATACCGGATGACTATTGCAAACTGCACCATCTAGTTTGTATCCCACTACCCATCGCAGTATGAAAGCGGATAGCTTACAAGGTGTAAACGGTATAATTCACCATTTATAATTCACATTGGGAAAACGTAAGGTCTACCAGTTTTTAAGTGAAACCTTACAATGTGAAGCAGTAATTTAAGCATTATTTACCAACGCTATTCCACTCTGCAATGTCAATCTGTAATAGTTGCTTTATGTGTTGATAGAAATGGTATTTCGACTAGTATAATTTCAGATTACTGGTTCACACTGCATTCAAGACTGGTGCCACACTCCCGTTATATATTTTTGCTACGTGTTTCATTGAAACCATTCTGTTGTCTGGTCACAGTTTTGGCGCTATCTAGGAGTTGCACTGAAAAAACTATTGGTTTACTAAAGTTGCGGCTCAAATAAATGTTGGTATCATTTAAAACTTTAGCTCCAATAGATACCTGTAGAGATTTAAAAGGGTTCGTTTAGAGCGCTCTTGAAAAGAGCATTTTAGAGGCGCATTCACAATCCAAACGCTTGCAAAGTAAGGCTGGTAAGTTAGGGATCGATTTACTATTATCGACCAATGACTTAAGACGAAAATTTTTTTGCATATGAATATGCCTTTATATTAAAAATTTTCTATATAACCAATTAACACCAATTAAGACATCACTTAGAGCCTATTTATCGTTTTGGGTTCCTTTTCAGCAAGTAGGGTTTATTTTTGTTGTAGCTCCTTTGGAACCAAAAATGGGTTCCAATGGAAACCCCAGTTTATTCTATGTCCTTACGAATTTGAATATATGAAGACTGTCTAGATTTCAGCTTATTTCTAGATAGAATTACGGCTTGGATTTAAACAAAAATTACGAAAGTATCAGAAAATAAAAATTTTGGATTAAAAGATTTAGGATATTGCAAAACATAATTGCATAAATGTGCAAATGATACTTCCATGTACAATATTACATATTTAAGATAATAATCAATAATTACACAGGCCCACAGAAAAAATTTGTATGCATGATACAAGTGAATAGGCTACCCTTATGGTTTTTGAGCCGCTGAATCCGAATATGGCCTCAGAATTTGTCCTACACGTCTTACTTTTTCCCTAGATGCAAAAAGTATGAAAAATCCTAGGAATTCTCGTCACGCAGGCCATACAAGAAGTTTGTCTGCACGAGACAAGTGATTAGATTACCTATTATGGATTTTGAGCTGCTGAATCCAAATCTGGCTTCAGAATTTGTCCTACAATTTCAAGTTTTCCCCTAGATGCAAAAATAGGGGGAAAACTAGGGCTATTCTGGACATTAGTTTGATAATACCAGTATAAAAAAGATTAAACGCACTGGTGTCATATTCTTATTTGGTGTGACTCTTAAAGATCAAATTCATACACAAAAAATCCGGAGAGTGTTTGCCGTTTTCCCTAATTAGGATAAATATACGGAAATTGAAGGTCTCGCGCATGTTATACTGACTTATAAAACAAAAATTAATTTTTCGAATTTTTACCATTTTCTCCCTAAATAAGAACAATAGGCAAAAGCCTAGAGATTTTCTGGTCGCGCAGGACATAAAAAAAATTTGCTTGCGCGAAACAAGTGACTAGGCTACCCTCATGGATTTTGAGCCGCTGAATCCAAATCTGGCCGCAGAATTTCTCGTAAACATCTCAGTTTTCCCCAAGAAGCAGAAAATAGGTAAAAACCTAGGAATATTCTGGACAGTATTTTGATAATACCAGTATATGCAAATAGACAGATGGATGTTATATTCTTAAGTGCTGCGCCTTATAGACACTTAATTTGTACATAGAAATGCTCTAGTGTGCCTTCCGTTTGGCCTAGCTTGGGTAATTGTACGAAATTGAAGGTCTTTCTCATATTATATGATCTGCACGGGAAAAAATTAAAAAATGCCATATCCTTTCAGGTTTGCGTGCTGCATCTAAATATGAACCCCAAATTTTTCGGGTTTGTACCATTTTCTCTCTAGATGCAAAATATAGAGAAAAGCCTAAGGAATTTCTGGTTACACAGGTCCACTAAATGAAAGTTGTCTGCATGGGACAAGTGACTGATTTCGCACGCAAAACTGTCAAGGATATTAGGTTTTTGTTATTTTTGTCCGTGTAAATCTATACAAATTAAGTCTCTGCAAGTCGTTGCACTTAAAAATATAATATCGATGTGCCTATTTTCACGTATACTGGTATTATGAAACTAACGTGCAAGTTATCCATAGGGGGTTTCTTCTTTTCTGCATCCAGAGGGCTTGTCTCGTGCAGACAAATTTTTTATTTGACCTGTGTGACCAGAAATCCCTAAACTTTTCCCTACTTTTCACATCTAGGGGAAAATTTAAACGTGTAGGAAAAATGCTGAGGCTGGATTTGGATTCAGCGGCTCAATATCCATAAGGGTAGCCTTGTCACTTGTCAATTTTTTTATAGCCTGTGCGACCAGAAATCCCTAGGCTTTTCTCTAATTTTTGCATCTAGGGGAAAACTGAGACGCGTAAGATCAATTCTGAGGCCAGATTTAGATCCATAGGCTCAAAATCCATAAGGGTAGCCTAGCCACTTGTCTCGTGCAGACAACTTTTTTGTATGGCCTGTGTGACGAGAAAATCCCTAGGCTTTCCCTACTTTTTGCATCTAGGGGAAAACTGAGACATGTAGAACAAATTCTGAGGCCACATTCGGATTCAGCGGCTACAAATACATAAGGTTAGCCTTGTCACTTGTCTCGTGCAGACAAATTTTTTTTGTGGGCCTGTGTAATTGAAGGCGATAGAAATCTTAATATACGAATTGTATTCTGAACAACGATTTTTTTAAAGAATGTTTAAAAACATTATTTTTCAATTGAATTGCATAGTAAATTTAAAATAAATTTATATTAAATTTATAATAATTATAATATGCATGCATTCTATGTATTATATTGATAATATTCCAGAAAATGAAATTTTAACATAAATGATTTGTTTAATTCATTTTATTTATTCATTGATTGCGTAAATGATAACTAAGTTTAACCTATTATTTATTTAAAATAATAAGCAATCATTATTTCGTAGTCAAATCGCAAGTATAATCATCAAAAATTTATTATTTTTAATGATTTGTTCACACATCCAGCATTTTTAATGTTTAAAAGTGGTTCATATTTGATTGAGATCAATATTACGATGTAATGAATTGAAATTTATATCCGGAAAAAATGAAATTTTTCAAACTTTTAGATGACTGAGTGTGTTAGGGCTACGAGATAAAGTTACAGCAACATAATATGAAGTTGCATCAAAAGTTTCACACCTGGCGTGTATGTATACGTTTTGCGGAAACTCATATTTTTTGGTACAAAATTTTATTTTTTATTGTTAAATAATTACAAAGTCTATAGATTAGAATTTTTCGCAGTAAAAAATAATCACTTCTTTTAATTATTAATTTTTTTGTCAAAATAGACGATATCTGTCCAGAAACTAGTCGATCTGAACGTTACCAGTGTCGACTGAACACGTACACGGAGAAAAATGGATTTTTAAAGGTAGGTGTTCAAAGGGTTACATTGAAGCACCTAACATGCAGATATTCATGCCAAACGTTTGCTATCTATTTGAAATGTTAGGGGTAAAAATATTTGTATGTTAAACTGAAATTCATTCAGATGTTCAAACTGTCGAGCGCATGCGCATCGCGCATTAGAATTTCACGACTATATTTTACGGCTATATATTTTCAATAATAAAATTATGGAATATTACAATTTTGGAACACTTCCGAAGAATCAAAATTAGATATCCTTCAATAAAATTGGATAACGACTTTTCTCTATCTAAAGAAGGGAGCAATGAAATTAAGTTTCAGATTTATTCACACATTTGACAAAATTTGTATAAATTTCAAATGAAACTGGAGTTTCAGTAACCTGAAATAGATAGAATTTTAAATTCAGATTACAGATCATTGGTTCTCTGATAACCTCAACTTGACTGAATCTATCACTTGATCGACATTTCATACTCTTTATGTGTTTTCCGTTTGTTTACGAACATAAAAGTTTAATTTTAAATTCACAAATAAGTTATCAATTAATTCCTTAAAGGACCATAAATAAGGAAACTCCTCAAATATTTACAGCCGTTATTTGACATAACCATACATGTAATATCTCTGATATTTCAGTTAAACATTTTGGATGTTAGAGAGTAACATCTCACTTTTTAAGATCTACAGATGCTAACTTCGAACATCTAGATTTCTGTCCTATTTAAACATAAAATATTTTAATCCTGAACATCTAGATGTTAAGTTTGAACATTCATTTTTCTCCGTGTACTAGATAGAAACAGTACAGTGGCACGAAAATTTTCTACATGGGAAGTATCAGAAAGGACAGACTTGTCTTCCGCAAAGGTTTCTTCGCCGGCGCGGCAGTTTGACGCGGATCGGTAAGAGAACGCTCGTTTCGCCATTTTCGTGCAATATAGTTTATAGCATGGATAGGACAGAGGCCGTGTAGCGAGTCAATCTCAATCATCCCCGGCTGGTTTCTTTCGTGCTTCGCGCTCTAAATGGGATCTCCGATTGGCCGAGGGGCGTTCAAAGAGTTGCCGCCATGACTCGCAAAGCGGCCGTCTTTTGTTTGTGAAACAATGGAGCGAGAGAGCCTTCACTTAGCGTGCCAGTCGGATGACAAAATCTCAGGCTATTTAATCTATTAGGAAAATTAGTGGCTCACACGGCCAACCGACAGTCCATCGAGATTCTAGAAGGTGCGAAGATCAGTCCCAATAGATAAGACGATCGGTTGAGGATCTTAGATTCCTCAGATACCAAAAGACCCTAATTAAATAATTACCAGAGCGAATAGAGTGCAATTTACTCGACACTCAGCCACGTTAATTCTAACTTTCAAACCGACGACTAGATACTTTTTTAAATCACTTATATTTTATATTGTATGCTATCGAATGATCTTGCGACTTTTTTAGTATCAAAGGAGGGTGTCAGTGACAGGCTCTTTTTAACTTCATATAGATCCTTATCGAAAACTGAAGGTGAGAATTGTTAGCAACTTAAAGACTGAAATAATTGGCTTGAATCTCAAGTGAGATGCTAAGTTTTGATTAGATTTGTCTTTAGATTTTACGACTCTAAGGATGTTGTTTCGAGCTGATGATATCCATATCTGTAGTAAATTACTAGTGGAATCTTATTCTGAGATGAGGATTCTTTTTGTATCGAGATTAACCATTTTTGGTCTGGTCATTATTTTCATTACTGACACATTAAACGCGATTCTTAGTCGAGAGACTTTGCATATTTTATTTCACATGAGTTAAATTTTTAATCATATTGTTAAGATAATATATTTATTGATTCAGTCTCTTCTTGTTAAGCAATGATTTTTCTGGTTGTTCATCAAATGTAAAAGGAATAATGAGACATGTGTGTCGAAAAGAGAATTGTATCTGTCTAAAAAGCTCGTTGCAACTCATTAGCTTTCACATTATAGCTATAGGCTTCGTTAGTAATATTGCGAAATTGGTCATTATGCACTTATTTATTTTCTTGTAAGAAAAGTGAACGCCTGTGTGAAACTCACGAATCATTACTGATTTACTCTTCGCAGAGAAAATATATTATCTAGGTAATCTGTGTATTTCTATTTCGGGCGTGATATTTTTATTATCCTTAACATACTTTTTTCTTTCTTTCTTTTTTAGATGAGGTATACTAATTACAATTGGAGTTATACTTAATTCATTTTGATTGAATGTTTGTGTGTTAGAAATTTTATATCCGCTTTTGACTTTAAGTTGTTTTATACGTTTTACAATGCTTTTTTTTCTATGTATAAGATATGTGGATACATATTTTTATTCACATGGCTTAAGTAATACTCTAAAATTTAAATGATGTTCTGTGTTAATTGTCTTTGAGGGAAATCTGCTTCAATATTTTACACAAACAATTTTGGGGCTTAACGGTACCTGATGTTAATCAGTCACTGATCCTTTTTTCCCGCCGTATAACTTAAAAGAAATAAAGATATGGCTTTAGGGTGGCCGAACCTTCTGTGACGGAAAAGTGCTGTAAAAGGAGGTTGTAAAACCCAAAGAAATATTTTCTTGTGCAACATTCCAAAATGAAAAGAATCTCCATTAACGACTTAGAAATGTTCTTTTATACCAAAGAATAAAAGTCCCCCATACCGCTCATAAAAAAATGTTAAAATGCCTAAAAGTAAAATCTTTAAAGTAAAGGAGGACACAATTTAAAGTCTCATAGTATTTCAAACAAATATTGTTACTAATGTATTTTTTGTTACATTTGTAACAAAATGTGTCATAAATTATCTTTTTAATTGATTATTTTACATTTGATCGATATAGTACTTTCAATAACAGTTACATTTTTTGTCAACTCTTCCATCTGTTTCCTTCCGATAATTTTCAAAATTGAAAGCGATTAGCCCCAACAATTTATGTATTATTGCATGGAACATCATTTCAGTTGAGACTTGAAGTTTTAAAAAACCGCTCCAGGAAAAAGTTCTCCCGTGGTGGCCTGATTAAGAGTCGGAGAGATAATTATTCGATTATTCACACTCGCTTGCGCCAAAATAATAAAAATAGGTAGCAGAGAAAAAAGCAGGGATTTATGGACCATTACAATTCGTTCTACCGAAAAAGGAGGAGAACAGGGGTGGCTGATTTCAGCGCCATTGATTAGGATGTTAGCAGGGACAGGCAGCAAAGACATTCACCGCGGATAAAGCCGCTTCTGTGAATCTTTGGTCGATAAGGCAGAATTCTATAATTTTTTGTAGATATAAGTATGTAATTAAATAATTGAATTTTCAATATTTATAAAGTTAAAGATTTAAATAATATATCTGTTCTAAAAATTGGATTCTGCAAGAAAGTAGTTTCTGTATCTACCTTGATTTATCTACCATCGGTAATAAAAGCCTCCCAAGATAATCGTTTTACCTCTGTAGATAACTTTTGTTTACTATTGTTAGTTGAATATTCTGAAGTTGAGGAGCTGAATATTCTAAAGTTGAGGAGCTAAATATTTGTGCCCAAGAACTATTAAAAAAATATTCAATTATAAAAAAAACCTTTACACAAGCTAATATAGAAACGATAAATTAAAGCGGTTAGAAATTTTTCTTTAAATCGAATAAAATTTTTAAAATAGGCTCGTTTTAAGGTGCAATTAAAACAATAGGTTCGATAAAAAAAATGAATATCAAAAATAGCCTAGACTGGAAAGTTTAATTTTACGTCCCTTATGATATGGGGCAAAAATAAGTTTAATATATTCGCAATTCTCTGAGTTTTGCAAAAATTGATAATAATCATTTCTAATTTTTAAAACATTTAAAAACTATTCTAACATTTTGTTTGGCATGTAGAAAGTTTATAGCACTTAACATATACCAAAGAAAGAAAAGATTTTGCGAATTAAATTTGCCAGACCCTGAATTAATTGCTGAAGTCTTCTAAATGTTATTTTAATGGGAATTTTGATGCGAGAAAGTTTCTAGAGGCCTAAAAAAAATTCTTAGGATAATTTGCAATGCTTTTAAAAGTCATTTTCGCCCTTAGAGGTTTATAAAGATGAAATTTTGTTCTAGAAAAACTAAATTTTTTGAAATCTTACAAGAATTGTGAAAAGGTATATTATGTTGATTATGGGAAAATAACATTAGCGACTTTTCTGAAACTTTAAGAATTACGAATTTTTAATAAATTTATTTTTGTCCCGCAGAATCTCAGGATACTAAGCGTCGTGCTTTAAATTGGACACATGTTATAAGGTACCATAAATAAAACCGTCAGTGCTAGCATGTTTTTGATTTCTAGATTTTTTTCAACCCAAACTAATACATACCCCTTACAAAGAAGGACATACTTGTACATAATGCAAACAAAATAGACAATACTCAAGAGTAGAATCAGTGAACATTCATTATGAAATCATAAAAATTTGACTGCGCATTTCAGTGACTTAATTCTTGCTATTTGAATCGGTGATATTTCCCGTGAGAATCAATGATTATTCATTGAAATTTCAGGCATGTTTTACTAAATTTTCGGTAGAAAGTGTCACTAAAATTTCAGCGACGCTTACTGAAACGTCAGTAACAATAAATATCAAATTTCGAGAATTTTCGAAAAAGTGAGATGTTAACGAAAATGCCACATCTTTGCAAGTTTTTCTTTAAATATATTAGAAGCAAATTGAACTTTTCAAATGGTTTTCATTGCTCATTACTTTGTATTTATTTTGAAATCTTCGGAATGTTCATCTAACGTTAGAAATTTATCGAGGAATAAAATGCAAAGTATTTGAAAAAGAAATATTATAAATTCAAATGAAATCCGAAATGTACAGTATAAACACATAACTAATGATGATAATGTAATCAAGTGAATTCAGTTATGTCATTCAATAACAGCATAAAATTCATATTTTGTAAAATCGTTTTAATTAGCTCAAGAATTACAGTTCACTAATCTATGAATACTTTTATGTTTCTAGGAATCCACTCGTTGATATTATTGACGACTAAAATTTTGAAAAATTTCCTATATAGTCCAGAGCTTCGAAAATAAAACAAAAAAGAAATCGAAATGCATTAATTGATTTTCTTTAGGTTTATATAAACATAAAAAGTATTTTATGAGCCCAGATTTACCAAATTAGAGAATTTAAATCGCCTGAGTAAAAGAATGTCCCATTGAGATGACATTTATGTATGATTTTATTGGGGACTTCACTGGGATCTAGGAACCCAACAAACCTGCACACTGCTATCGGCGAGAAAACTATAGGCATCTGCCTTTGAGGCTTAACAACTCAGTCAAAAAAAAATGCTAGCGCAACAAAAAAAAACAGCTATATGAAACCTGAAAGTGTTCTACGTAAATGAGCTTAAAGACGTTTATGGAAAAAAAATTTTGTGCTTAGCCGACTGAAAAATGTAAAAAAAAGTAAGGATTTTCGGGTACATTTAAGAACAGTCAAGTTTAGAGCATTATTTCTTATACAAGGGGCTGTGGAAAAAATTTGAAAAAATTCATGATTATGAAGAAAACTGTTGTGAACCAGTTGCAGTTGAGAAATTTAAAAAATAATAAAAATTGTTGCTTAAAAGTACAAAAATGTGCAACTATATTATCTTCAGTTTTAATACAGATATTAAAGCGATTCAAACTGCACACTGCAATGGAGAGGCTCTGTATTTATTTTCAATCACCCGGAAGGATATGTTAGTCTTATTTCTTGTGAAAATCGCTATATTTTAAGAGTTTCAAAAATTCAAAAATTCGTTGAACTGGCAGTTTATTATCATTAAGTTACATAAATTCTTTTTCATATTTTGTTTCCAATTGTCTAAACAACAAATTATTATTTATTTTCATATTTATCAATTAATACTGATAAATATTTTAGTAAACCAACAGCAATAATTTGTATTTTAAAAAAATTCAAACAAACATTATTTAAAGAAATGGGATTTGTTTAAACAATTAGACAATAATCGAACAATGTTGATAAACATTCCACTAAAGAAATAGTAATCATTTTTAATAAGCAAAAACAATTTTTAAAACAAAATAATGAACCAATGTTAATCAATATTCCACAGTACCAATATTAATAATTTTAAGTAAAAAAAAGACGAGAATAAAGTACTGAAAAGGTCGACTTCATGAAGAATTGACATTTTTGGTTTCAAGGGTAGTTTTTAGGGACTCGTTCGGGTATGTTAGGGGAGTCTTATATATATAAAATTCTTCTTTGGATAATTCTCTTGAAGCCTTTATACTTTCCCATCACATTGTCCCAAACGCATAAATTTTACATGGGAAGGTTCAATTAAAAACCAGCACCTGTTAAAATAAAAATTTAAACAAAACAAAAATTAGGATTTTTTTATTTGGAATTAAATGGGGGTTATCGCTGCCCTCTAAAACAAAAACGTGTTTTTGAGCCACCCTAATGCATTCCTACAAACACTAGCAAACGGAGAAATTGAGCATCAAAGGTTCTTGGGGAAATCTAGCCTGCAGTTCATTGCAACTTTTGTCAACCTGAAAGGACCAGGAGTAATAGACAGTTTCGGCAGAGCTTTGTACATTTTTCAATTCAGTGATATATACACTCAATTATAAAGTACATTTCTACACACACAAACACACACAGTGATTTTATAAACATTCAGTAGTGAATTCAATACAGAAAAATAATGTTGTGCATACAATAGCCACGCAATGCAGCATATTTAATACTTCTTGTAACTATGGCGCTTTTATTCTTAGAATACACATATTTTAAACGTGAATTTCATGTGTTTTCAATTCTATAAACGACCATGATTATTAAAAATAAAACAATAATTTGACTATTTATTACTTTCCCATATCACCTGCGCGCAAAATGTTTAGTTTTTTTTTTAGAAAAATGTTATACTAATAGTCTCTAATAAGTGTTCTCCGCAAAAACAACTCAGAACTCTCTTCACATAATTGTTTACAAAAACCTATATGAATGATTAAAGTTTCATTTTTGTGCCCTATTTTATTAAGAGATGATATTGTTCGGCAAGAAAAAAATATTAAAAGACCTATTGGGACATAGATATCACAATAAATTGTAAAATTTATTGAAAAAAGTATAGTGATATTTTTTTAGTACTTTTGTTTCTATTTGGTTTTTAAGAAAAGTACTGCAGTCGGGATCCTAATGGGACTTTTTTGTTACTCGGGCGTTTAAGGAATATAGGGTATAGTATACCAACACACAGTTTTGACATATAGTGTATCTCGGGACTGAGTCGTTTTTTTCAAATCAGGCTTTTCATAGTTCAATACAGCTCCCCGACACCTCGGAAACAGCTTTTTGGTTTTGCTTCAAATTAAAAATCTGATATTTGAAAATGTTGTTTTTCTCTTCTTAATTATTTTGATTTTGTGAGTAAGTTTATTATGGAGTTAACACCATCGGATTATTAATATGTTTCTGCATTTTCTTGAAAAATGATGATATATTTATCTTCCGTAAAAGTACAAGGTCACCCAAAAATTGTATTTATGGCAATGAACTAAGAATAAACTTTTAACGAATCGCTCTTAATGATCTTGTAAGGTCCGACATGTGTGAATCAGTTCGAAGCTGTTCAGACTGCAATCTAGAGACGTTATTTGGTCGCTGATCATGCGGAATCGGTAGTGGGATCTCATAAAATCAAATACATTCCGCTAAACGACTTATCGCTCAATATAACTAGCTCGTCGAAGTAAGCAATAAAGAGAGCGGGCCTCGTTCAACGACCGTATAGAAATGAGAACGAAATGTTAACGTAAACTGAAAAACAATCGCTACAGGCGGCTGTCACTCCAGTGACGAGCTCGCTCGACGGGAACTAGCGTTTCAACCAGTCATCTGTTTCTGCACGATGGTTTATTTTTCCAATATGGCCGCTAAAACATTGCCGCGCACCCCGCGGCTTCCATTCGGTAATTTGAAGCCTATTTATAGGGGCTCAATACCGGATAGTGCTAAACGCTAGACGTTTCACGAAATTGGTGCTGTTGTGGTGGGCAGATAGATGCTTGACTAATACCTCAACATCCTCATGCTATTTACTGATTGATGCTCAAGTTCTTTAGACTATAGACTGTAGAATCTAGATAATAGTATCTCGATATGCGGTATCGATGAAGAAACTTTTTTATTCTCCAGGTTTGAACGGGTCTTTGACAGCTTGTTACTTTCTGATAGTAGATGACTGTGTTTTTGGCATACAGTTAAACGAACCAAGTGTACTTTTCCATCACTTTAATGGCAAATGAGATTCTATCAAGTCATGAAGTACCGAACGGTAATTAGGTATGGCTTAAAGGTATTTATTTGAATCCGGTTTTACGAGGTGCGATTTCACGGCTAAACGGTCGAATTAGGATTGCTCAAAACAATTCAATAAATGCTTAGTTTCAATAACTCTTTGAAAGGGCGCTTTTCCAACTTCTATTTATTTTTTAATAATTTGCATACCACAAATTATTTCTGTTGGTGAGACAATAAGGCCCGATTTTGATAAAAATTAGAAAACAAAATTTAGTGGTCTAATATTTTGCAAGGGGATGCAATAGGAAGAATCAAATATGAAGAAAATATTCATCATTCTCCTCATTAAATTTCCGATTTTCTAAGCTGTTTTGTAGCCTGAACAGCTCTTTCTTTTATCACGAAATAAAAACCAAAATAAAAAAACCCACAGGGATTTAAATGGTTGAACTCATAATCCAAGGCTGTCAATTTGAAATTATTCTACTTTTTGAGAATTGTACCTACAATTATTCAATTTTAAAGGTTGTAACAGAAGTGTCACGATCTTGTGTCGATTTCCAGAAATCTGTCTTTTGTCTCATGTCATTTTGCTGGATGTGTCAATTGACGCTTTAGCATAAATGCCCAATTCTTGAACAATCTCGATTTTTTAATTGTAATTTCATTTATATAAAAATAAATAATTATAGTGAACCCTGAATTTAGTTGTGTTATAAAGAAGAAATCGCGCGTTATCTGTCTGAACACCAGTGCTACAGGAATACTTCCGAACCAAGCACATCTTTTTTGGTTGCCTGAAAAATATTCTTGAAAATATTAACATTATAGACAATAATTAAACAGAGTGAGTGTTCGAGAATTTTGGTATTGATCAAGTGATCAACATGCCAATTATGTAAAATCACGAACAAAATGGTCTTAACGAATAATTTCAGCAAGAGAACGCATCAACAATATGCTACTTTAGCTTCGAGTGTTGTATCTATCGCCATTTATCAATACATATATTCACATATAGATTAGAGAGAGAAAATTTTAGCGAAGCCGAACATATTTGCTGCACTTTGTTGTCAGAAAATTTTGTTAGATTATTTTCTTTGGGAAAATGTAACATGTGGGCCATGCAATTTCAGAAGGGGTTAGGAAGACTTTAAGAAGGTAGAAGAGTATCGAAATTCAATAGTCGTAAAACAATGTCTACCAGAATATCTGATTGAGCTTAGCAGAATATTTGGTTAAGTTGACCAGAATATCTGGTTATGTTGACCAGAACGTTGTATTCTTCAGCTACCAGAAAACTGCCTGGTAAATATTTCTGTTTAACATTACCAAAACTTCTGGTTACATTTACCCGAATTTCTGGTAACATTAAGCAGAAATTATCAACCAGATACTTCTGATACTTTTAACTAGAATTTATAGTAAGGGCATATTTAACACTATTCTAGATGAATTGACCAGAATTCTGGTTGTTTCAAACAGAATTTTTTTTGAGTGCAGCATAAGAGCATTAAATTTAAAAAGCGTTGAATTAAAGATATACTTCGAACTGAAAACTAAAAGCAGTGATCCACATTCAAAAGAATCAACTGAAGGGAAGAAAGTGCACATAAGGATAAAAATCGCTGAGGCCAAGGAATCAAAATTGGAAGTACAGCTAACTTTAAAATTTTGATTTTAGTATTTAATAAGATTACATGCATAAATCGAGACTAACACGTTTTTCTGATAATGTGTGAACTTTTTTAGTATAGAAATACCCGTGGAGAAATCTCGATCTGGCCCAGATCGGGCCAGACCAGTCCAGATCGGGTCTCGATCGGGAATCTTGTTCGGGGCCAGATCGCGGATTAAACGTAGGTCAGGTCGGGGCCAGGTTGAGACACCCGATCTGGAAACCCGATCGGTACACGATCACTCTCATTATAATTCATTCTTGAATTTCACGAATGGAGATTTAGTATAAGTAAACTCGAAACTATCGAATGGTCCTCTCCTTTCGAAGGCCACCTTAATATTTTGAATTTATAATTAAGTTATTTTAAGTTAAAATTAAAGTACCACAGGCACGAAAAGAAGTGGTTTTAGACCACAAAATTTAACTATAGTTTTGAGAAACGTAAGATTATTGTAGAAGGTATCAGTTTCAAAAAATATTTGTTTTTATGAAAAAAATGGATAATAACCATAAATATTTTTATTCGAAATTTTAATTTCTTGAAAAAACAATTTGTCTATAAAACTTCTTAACAAATTAGAAAAAGTTTTTTCGCAAAAACTTCCCCTACGACTGGATATTTTCGAATGCTTCCAAAGAAAAGCATTGGGAAATAACCTATGATTTACGATTTATTAACATTTTTCTTTAAATAAATTCAATTTTCTGTCAATTGCATTACTTCTTGAAAAATTCGAGAAGGTGCTCGTATATAATATTTTCGCCAAAAAATTGAACTATCATTTATTAGATCGTTTTATTTTTTCAAGTCTATTAAGAAGCAATATAGACAAAAGATCTAAAATAAAAGCAAATTTTTGAATTAAATATTTCCGGGTATTTTAAATATTATTTACAGAATATGCATTTAATTAATTTTTATTATTATTCATTGATTTCGACCTAATGGGCATTTTTATAAGTTAAAATGTCATTGTGTACAACAAAAAAGAAAAATAACTTTGCTTAGCGTTTTAAACTTCGCGCAAATAACAACCACTTAGATGCCAAATGCGACGCATGCGCAGTTGTGTAACTAGCTCTTGTTGGAATCCCTACACAATTGGCATTTTGCATTTTGATTGTATTACTTGATTCCGAAATTCATGTTATGCAAATTTGTCCTTAATGTATTTCTGTAATGAATTTATTATTGATACAGAATCAAAGTTTCGATAACAGAATCGATTGTATCACATATTTTATTCTCAAAATCTAAAAGCATTACAATTTTGTGCATACCGCAATCCATTTCTTATCAAGAGATTTGATAATTCTAACTCTAAATTCAGTCGAAAAGCCTTGAGTTCGTAAATAGTAATTAAAAACAAACGTACTTGATAAATTTAATCATATAATAATATTTGAATCATCTAATGGTAGATATACTAATTTTACCTGAAACAATTACATTAATGACTAACTTATTTGAGGTTAGGTTTCAATGAGCCCGCAGAGTGTAATTACTTACTCTCGTCTTCCTCGCGCAGGTTTCGGGTAATACTGGCTGGTTTTTGGTGCCTTCGAACACGTGGCTTACTCGCCTAACGCATTTTTAATCATTGATAGAATATTATAAACCAGTAGTATGTATAAAAATTTCAATGCACTATGAGAAAACATCAAACAGCACAAGTTCTGCGAGCGCATGGAGATGGCGTTTCAGTAGGAAATCGGTATAGCCAGGTTGGGCCCAGGTATGGGCCACAGAATTCTACCGATTAGGACCAGATCGGGAAATCCGATCGGGGACAGATCGGTATTACGTTTGAAATCGGGCGATTTCTGCACGGGTACACTAGAAAAAAATCGAGAACATCCAGGAGTCAAAATTAGAAATTCCGAAAACAGGGATGAATGAATCTTGAATTATCTCTTAGGAAATAATTGTACAAATCCGCAAAAAATTGGCAAGACTTTTTTGACCTTCAGTTGTTTAAATAATTGAAACTCGAGAAAATTTAAAAACTCTGCAAAGAAAGACTTTTTAAACCTTTTTTTTTAGCATGGATACACAAGCTGAATGCCTATCAACTCTAAATTGTTTATATTTGGTTAGGATCCCAATAAAGTGGCGCGACCAGGGAGGGGTGTTATGAACCACCCCACCCCCTTGACGATGGCATAGGCATATTTACTTAAATTCCTACTTAGGTACCATAATATATGTATAACTATACTGTGAATGTTATATTAAGTAAACATTTTAAAAATAACTTTTGTAATAGGAATATTATAATAAGAAGCGGCGAATTGGCCGAAAATTTGATTCTTCTTGAAAATAAAAGCTTAATAATACTAGCAATGAAGTCCAAACAATACTAGTGATAATTTTCTATTTTCTCTTTCTTTTTCTTAAAAGAAATCCACAGGTGCATGAGAACTTGGATCTAAAGAGATTTTGGCAAGAACCCCCGGCACCCTACGTGAACAGTCGTAGACATTTAGCCCCCCTTCCCCCATCAATAAATGTCTACGTGAAATATGACTGGCCCCTTATATAGAACCAAATGGCTCTAATATGGTCTTAATTAATGGATGATTAAAAATATACTAGGAAAGTTTAATGGCTGTGGTTGATGATGCAGAATTTTTATAATTTTAATACAATTTTTCCCTTATGGATGATAAATATGACAATTATAAATTTTATACCTTGAATGATACTAATTTTTCTATGTAAGTAGTAAAGTACTTTATGTTCAGCCTTCCAAACCCCTCCCTTTGTGATGTCTCGTCAGACCACAAACAAAAGTTCGTGTGTGGATCTAGCCTTGAATCGAAAATGTCAATACGATCCATGTGTACAATTTCAGACGGATTATCGCCTTTTGAGATCATATTCGGAAACCAATAACTTTTTCGTAGCGTTTCATATACTTTTGCAATGCCCTGATGACGAAATTCATCATGGTATTTAAAAATTATATTTTTATATTCTCATCAGAGAAGGTATACCCTTAGTTGTTGGACCAATACCGTCCTCATTTATCTCATAACCTAAAAACTCAATATTGGTGCAATGAAATTTGCATTTATTGAGGCGAAGCGCCAAATTACTTTCTACCAAAAGTCTGAACACTTTTCTCAGAATTGCAAAGTGTTGCTTATTCGTGATTGTGGCTACTAATATGTCGTCCACATATGCCACCAGATCACCAGAATTAATTAGATCTTCAAATACATTGATGACAAATATGGTAAAACCCATTTTTAAGATCTAATCTCGAAAATAACGTTTTATTATTCAAAACATCGATTTGATTATCAATTAAAAGCAGAGGATAATCATCTTCTATAATATACTTGTTGAGCGTACGATAATCTATACTAAAATGATTCACCATTTTTCATTTTCACTAAAACAATAGGGGATGCGTATTCGGATTCACTCGGCTTGATACGCTTCAAGTTAATTAACCTGTCTCAAATATATTTTAAATAATTTTTCTCCGCATAAGACAATCTTCTAGGGCTAAATGGGAAGGGTTTATGATCTTTTTTATTTATTTTAATTTCAGCTTCAACCTTGGTTTTTTCGAGCCTATCAGGAATAACATATTCCTCGAAAAATAAGGTTTTGAGCTTATCTTGATGTCGTACAGAAATTCCCTCGTTAACCCTCTACCGCCCACAGTAACATATATGTAACGTTTGGAAGACTTGAGTTTTTTTAAATATGACTTTGAGACGAACAGCAAGTTTTAACGCAAGGATTTACATGAAAGTCAGAACGGTAATAAGCTAGAATTTTAGTTTTGTATACACTACACCACAGCAATAATATGCCTAAATATCTCAAAATTCAGAAAAAAAATAAAGTTTTAAGGGCGCTAGGGGGTTCATTTTAAGGCATTCGGTTTTTTCAAATTTGATCGCGCCAGCATCAATATTCAGAATTTCTTGAACAAATTCTTCAATAACTTTACCTCACTAAACTAATTTAATTTCGAATTTTCTAAATGAATCGCGCCCCAAAACACTATCCAATCTTGGTGGTAACACTAAACTGAAAACTTTACTATCAATCTTGAACTCATAGATGACAATCCCTGATAGCGTGCTCGGTTGAGCCACAGTTGAAGCAGGAACCTTTCTTCAGTTCCGGCTGGTCACATTCGGAAGATACGTGACCCCACTTGCTGAAATTTTAGCAACGCACCCTGCACTGGGTTGAAGTTTCCTCCTTGTCAACGGGTTTCACACTCGCCTTATCATCTTTCTGGTAAGGTTTAGGTTTCTCATTTGATGTTGAGTATCTAGAAATCATGGACACCTTCTCAAACGCACACATTAACGTTTCTATGGATTCAAAACGTTGTATGCGCACTTGGTTGCGCAATGTCGGATCTGATATTCCATCAATCTAGTAATCTATTCACTCAGTATCATCAATTGGAACACGATTTGCTAAAATTGTTTTTTCATGAATGAATTCGCTGAATAATTCATCTCGTTTCCAAACCCTGTCTTCAAATTTCTTCCTTAGCAAGACTTTGTTCGGGCGCTGGTGGAACATCTTGCCTAATTGCACTAAAATTCCGCTCATGAATACTGTGTAAAAAATATACGCGATGGTTTTCGGAGATAGGCTGCTAAAGGATAGGGGGATAGGGGGTTGAGGGAAGGGTGCCTGCTTAGCCCAACGCTTTTTGTAGTTTTAATCGCGGATATGGAAGGTAAGCTAGCGGCCAGAGTGGTAGGAGGAGTTAGGATATGGTTACTCGCATATACGTGGACAAAAGTAGGTTAAAGCTAAATGCGGACAAGTCGAAGGTTATGGTGTTCAGGAAAGGAGGTGGGAGGAATAAGGGAGGGGAAAGCCACTGGAAGGGAAAAACGGTACAGGAGGTAAAAGAGTTTGTGTGACTGGGTTTTCTGTTTCGAAGGAATGGAGGAGTGGATGCTCATATAAAAGAGAGGGTGAGAAGGGAAAATGTGGTGATAAGACAGGTGTGTGAGCTGGGGAAGAGGTTGTCCGCAGATGATTTTGTAAGGAGAATTAAATTGTTTGATTCATTAGTGATGAGTGTCTTATTTTACAGAGTGAAGGTATGGGGGTGGAACGTAAGTGAGGAGGTAAATAGGATACAGAAGTGGTATGTAAAGTGGACACTGGGGTTGTCAAGGAATACGCTGAACTGCCGCATATCATTCTCAGTAATTTCATGTTAATTGCGTTAATTTTACTCTCATCCTTTTCTTGAACGGTTCACGTCTCGTTACAATATTGCACATTATTTTTTCACGTTTTCCTTCAAACACCATAATTTTTGTTTTATTCGCGTTAATTTTGAGGCCCATATTTTTCACACTTGTATTCAGTTGGCTCAACATTTTTTGCAAGTCCTCGATTTACTCTGCCATAACAACCTTATCATCTGCGAAAGCTAACCCACGTACCCTCACTGTCTCAGGATCTACACCTACATCTATTTTCATTTGATCTATTTTTTTCTACATTTACACCTTCTTTGCCGAAGAGGGCCATTCTTAGACACTTGTCTATGAATATAATAAATAGCCCTAAGGACATAACGCATCCCTGTTGAACACCTTTTTGATATCGAAACAGTCACTCATTTTCGCTCTTTGTCACGTAATATACTATAATTAAATAAGAAAAACAGAGATGTCGGAATTATCACTTCACATCAGCTTCCACCATTTCATATTTCTTGCTGTGTGACCACGCATACGCCTCCATTTTGTTTATAGTATATAATGTTGCATCTGAGACCCTATCAAAACTATTTGACTGAGAGGTCCTACGTTATATATGCAGATCCACGCAAGCCGCTCGAAAATAGAGAGCTTACGTTCAATCCGCAAGCAGTAGAACACGCTCATTTTGTGTGGCTGCCACAAAAAGGTTTTTTCATTGATTAAATCGCTGGCGATCAAAAGGGGATACGTCTGAAACGCCGTCGTTTTAGTTGGCCGCTGGCTTTGACATCATGAAAAAATGGAAGTGAAAATGAGAATATAAGAACTACCATCTAACAACGCTACTGAAGGTTGCTGAGCTTCTCATCCTATAACATTAACCAGCTATGACTCTTGGTTGGAACTAATCCCCCACCTACCAAATTAATCGAAATTTCGTGGGACTGTTGTTGTAACTAGACTCTCCAACCTAGACGCTTTAAAAGACTATTTTAGTCATTTATTAGGAGATCCACAACTGCGGTATAGAATACGATGCGGTAGACAATTTAATTGACAAAGTCTTCACTGAAGTTAGGGACATCATTTAAAAATTAAAAAACGGTAAGGCTGGTCAGGAGACAATGAAGCTACTTCTGTTTTAATACCAATGCATGTTATGAATTATAATAATATAAATTTATGGGAATGATATACAATTTCAGAGATAAACTCAAATACGAAGCTTTTTACCTTTAGTTTGAAAAAGTCTGTGCACAAAGACCGAGCGCATAGCGCGACGCGCGAAAACCAACAGTCGGGCGTCCTGTTCGCGCTCAAACTTGCGAGCCGCGCGCGATGATATTGTGCCCAGAAAGTGGGCAGATTTTAAAGTACATGTCAATATGAACAATTTCAGAGCTTAAAAAGTCAAATCGGTAAATGAGAACAGAGCATATGGAATATTAAAAAAGTTACAAAAATTTCGAACTAAAGTATCTCCGCCATTTTTTCGATTTTTCCAAGATCACTTGAGGCAATTTTATTTTCTAATACAAAAAAAAAAAATAATTTTTTTTTTAAAGGAGAAAAAGTTTTTTTTTCTTTCCGATTTGAAAATTACCCTGGGCTTCCCCGAAATAAGAATTAGAGTAAAACTGGTTGCACAAGTAATTATGGTTTTAAATTCTTTCTAAACTTGCCGGGAAAAGATAAGCTATTTCAAGTTCCAAAATAGGAAATGTATCATTTTCTGATAAAAACATATTTTGACCTAATAACACGACGTGAGTAAAGGCGGTTTGAAGGACAGATATGAAGTTGAATAGTATGTTAAATATCGTAATGTAATAAATTAAACGACGCGTTATTTATGTGTTGAGATTAGTGAATCAGTGAAATTATAGTGAAAGTTCTTTAAAATTCTATAAATACCGTTAGTTTAGCTATATGATGGTGGATATTTTCAGAAAAAAGTAACATTTTCTTAATTATTTCGAAAACTAATAAAGTCATCACATTTATTTATAGGACTAAAAATATGATCAATAAACTTTACTATTGGGATATGTAATTCAAAAATTAAATTCTGTCCTGAAAAAAATATATCCTACTGGCCAACTAAAACGACAGCGTTTCGGGCGTGTCCCCTTTTGATCGCCAGCGGTTCGATTGGATAATAGTTATTTTTAAATCCCTAACTACTCAATTCTATCATTTTAAAATAATAAAGAAAGAAATTTGTAAGAAAATGTAAGTCAAATATTATTGTGTCTCAAAAGGTCTAAAAAAATTAGAAGCTAAAAATTGTATTCTGCAAATTTCGATATCGTTCAATTGGTAACTTTCAACTTTTTGAGATAAAAAAAAGGATTAAGGAAAAATTAGAGGATTAAACTTAATTGCATTCAGAGATTTTAGGTAATTTTTAACCTTTGGTCTTTTAGAGTGCGTAAAACTGCTCGCTAAAGTGATGAAGTGTTTTTATTTTGTTATAAATAATACTGCAAACAAGTTTTGTTGCTTCCAAAAAGTTGCAAACTGCAAGTGCAGGTTACTCATTTATAATAGTTAGAGTCTGTACTATATACTTTATTTTTTTAAACTTCGACTGTCGTACCTAGCATAGCTACACTTGTAACGGGCCACCACGAATATCATGGTCACAGTCTTGGGTTACATTACCTCATTCAGTCGTTTCCCTATGAACCCTTATGTCAAAATTTCTTTAGGTTTTTCATCTCTAATATTTATTTCTCCTGCAGGAATACATTTGACGAAAGTTTTTTTTACTTGTAATCAAATTTTGGAAGCTTTATTTTTATATGAAACGCCTTCGATTTCAAAGCAAGAAAAGTTCAAAAGATGTTTCAG
>NC_046658.1:57188076-57201589 GCF_010883055.1 Belonocnema kinseyi | reverse complement strand
GGCCGTTTCGTAGACAACGCTTTTGTTTGTTTATGCCTGAGCGACCGCCGCTCGCCCCACGCAGCTCCTTTTACTCCTACTTGCGGCGTTGGCCCTATTTCTAGGGTCGTCAGCCGTGGTTGCACCTACCTGCGGCGTCAATTCTCGGAAGGGCTATTGAAGGGTCTGTCTCTCTCTGTGCGCGCACGCGTGTATGAGAGTTATGTGTGTCCGTCCATAAGCGTCTCTCTCAGCTTTTGTACCTTAGAAAATTACAAAAAATAGTCTTTTTCCATTACCACTTTTGAAATACAAAATTACATACAAATAAAAAATAATTAAATTTTAAGACTTTATTTCTGCAATTTTACGAGGTTATCACTATATAGATCAATTACATCATTTAAATTTAAAAGAAATTTAGCTTGATTGGAACACTTATAATTGAGGTAAAAGTAATGCCCGCTTACAAGAGTCAAGAATAATAAGAAATTAAGATAAACTTATAATAGTGTTATATATTTTGCTTTAACCTAGAAATTATAATAAAACCGTATGAGTTGGTGAGCCTGGAAGCTGGAAGAGTCAAGCATTAACACACTTGGTCAAGTAGACCACTTCAGTTTCATTTTCGAACAAAAAAAACACTATCTCTCTGACGTTGGTTTCAAGTATCCTTTTCATCCAAGCACACTTAGATGAAGGGAGAATGGTAGACACTTCTCGCGATCGCGTGCTACGGTCTCCAGCAATACAAAGATCATTTTAAAATTGCAAATAAATTTCTTATATACGTGATACAATCAATATTCTATTCATAACGTTAATAGTGTACCATTAATTTAATTGCGGAAAGTATATTCTGAACGATAGAACTTGTATAATAAATTAAGAAAAATATTTCAAAATTAAAGGATGCAAAATAGGAAAAATGTTACTATTTTTCCGAGTTAGATAAATTCTTAGTACAAATTTCCTAAGTACTTCCAGGTCATCGAATGTGGTAATCCACGAGTTAAGAATCAAGAACGAAGGAACGACTTTCCTGAACTTCAACAGCACAACCCTGCATGAAACGCTGTTGATTGGCCGGTCGTTCGACAATTTTCTTTTACGGAACCGTGCCGTGAAAAATCGGTAAATTGCTTCTTTGAAATGCCGGAAAAGCAGTGAATTTTTCTTTTCCTTTCGTATACCACTGGAGTAGGTGGTCTTCCTTCAATCTAGTAAATTGTTAGAGGGTTCTTTAAGGTAAGAGACATTCTTCTGATTACCTTAAAATAGTAAAAAGAAGTGCATAGCTACAAAATGTCTTTTATCCATTCTTCCAAAAATTAAAATTTTCGTGAAAAAAGCATTTTTTTATAGAAAATTATGATATGTTGGAAATACATTTCAAAATAAATTCGTCACAAATTAATAGGAAGTTTCGTCTGGAAAGCGGGCGTAAGTGCCAAAACTCGAATTTTACAGGCGACACAGATAACTGTCTGACTTTAAACAAACAAAAAACTACGAGAAACTTTTAAGGTATTGTCAGGTTGTACTGAATCCTGAGCAGATCATTTTAAAAAAGCGACCATCTTATCTTATCGCGAAAGAAACACTTAAAAATAAGCAACCATCTTCAAAAAAAACCTTTTTTAAAGAACGGCGCGTCTTAAGAAAGCCGGACGTGACACAAAAAAAGCTACCTATTTTTTTATATTTTTTAATTTAAAAAAAAGAAAGAAATCAATTTCGTGGTATCCATAAAGAAATATCTTGAAGGAAGCAACCAATTCTAAGCAAACCCTTTGTCAATGGAGGTCCGGATTATGTGACAAGCGAAAAATCACATTTCCGCATGTCAAATTTGTGGCATGTCACATTTGCGGAAATTCGCATTGCGGCTTCTCTCATTTGAAGTCCATACAAAAATATTAAAAAATTAGTTGTTTGACTTCAATTACTTCTGTGACTAATCATAGACGTGTCTTCCCGAATTTTATCCAATTTTTTTTTGGTGCTTAGGTTTTCCAAATGAAAGATGCCACGAATGGAACTCTCTGCAAATCTGACATGTCACGAATCTATGGCATCCCGCAATGTACCTAGAATTGTGACACTTTTTTACCTTTTAATTATAAAAAAAAACAAGAAAGTATTTTTGAGCTATAACTGAGCTTTATTAAATTGTGGTATAAACCGTCAAAAGGAAGTAATCACTTAAAAAAAAATAAACATGGTCAAAACAATTGTTTCAAGCCAAGTTAACGAACTTCCGAAATTTCTCGCTTTTGCGTCCGTTTGGCTGAGGACGTTTTATATATCAATTTTGACCACTTTGAAGAGTTCAGACTTAAATCAGAAGAAGAGAAATAACAATTTTGGAATCATTCATAATAAATTAGAAATTGTACCATTTCTATTAAATTTTTCAAAATTACATCCTGTTGCAAAGGTGGAGGCCGCGCGTGTTGTGAAAGTACTAAATTTTATTCAACTATCAGATTTTCTTCTCCTTTATCATTTCCTCGTCACGTCGAAATTGTTGGTTCGAACTTTGAGATTTTCAGCCACCACTCTTCTCTCATTTTCTATCACTCTTCCTCCAATCACTCGAATCTATTCTCTGTCCTTTTTTTCTATCTCTCCTTCTTACAGAAGAGACCTTTTGACTTGTGACACGCGTTTCTATTGGGACGGTTGCCAAGGAAACCAAGCAGTATGACATGGACTATTGAAGAGGTTAAAGGGGACACAAATCCAATTTATCATAAACATGAAAAGAACCTCAAAGAGTATACTTACCCTTAGGACAGTTTCAGGACATCTCTATCTCTTCTACTTACCAAGAAACGTGGATTTGATATTGTTTGCACACACCAAACAATATTCGAAAATAAAACATAGTTTTTATTTTCTGGGCCCAAAACCGATTTAGTCCTTACTGTCAGCAGCATGCAGTGAAATTTTAATACAATAACCCTACACAATTTGGGTACTCAAGAATGTGTATGTTTGGAGGTATGTATAATTTTCTTTAATGCATTTTTCTCTGAAACTACTGTAGATATTTCGTTGCTCGTTTTTTTTAAAAAACATCTCTTCAGGCTCTATCAGAGTATGTATGCGATTTAATCAGGACTTTATAAGGAAGCTAAAAAATTAAGGAAGAAAAGAATAATTATTATACCATTCAGACATTTCCTTTTCAAGGTGGACTGACTCACTCGGTGTGGAAGGGAGTAATGTGAAGAAGGAGATATAGATTTTTAAGATTTGTTTCAGGCACCAGTCACTCTACTGACACTCTTTATTAACTATTTTTCGCCATACGTTTCTTCCCTGGCATACGTCTTTAGCCTCCTCCACGTCAATGCTTTTTTTGCTAGCTCTCGTGTTTCTGTGGCTTCTTATCTTTCGCCTATTTAGGATTTAATTCACACAATCTCACCCATTCACTTTACCTTGATACACTTGTTTCGGTAGTCGTTCATCTTTTATTCTCTCAATGGCGTCACATAAAAAGTTTAGTTTTCAGAAAGAGAATCCTGTCTTAAGTCAAATGGATCTCGTTTTGATTTTTTATAACATTAAGCCAAATCCCTTTCGAGGTAAGCGTGACTCACTCAGTTCTAGCCTCTTTATATTTTCGGGGATTAAGGAATTCAGTGTTTACGTGACGTGGCAAGGGGGGGGGGTATAGACTTTTAGATTAATCTATCATTTTCATGTTGCTTGTTTAAACAACAGGTGTCTTCCACGACACTGCTTCGACCCAGCTCGCTGATCAATCCCTCTAGCAATCACCTCAGGCGAGAAGCTCCTTAAAGTCACCATGTAAAACTTTTCACTCGGGCCCATTATTATCCAAGGTCTTTCGTTTCAGGTATGCTTCACTTCATTGGCGCTCTTCATAATGCATTTCTTATAAACTATTTGTCGCTACACTTTTCTGTCCTAGCATACCTCTTTAGCATTTTTTATGTCCATGAATTCTCTCATGAAAGCTCTTGTGTTTCTACGGCTTTTTAAATATTTTCAACTAAGGGTCTCATTCACACATTTAAACCATTCTTTCCTCGGTCTGCCTCGGGGTACGCTACCATTTACTTTGCGTCAATAGGTATACTTATTTCGTCAGTGACTTTTTTTTAATTGTGAAAAATATTATTAGGACAAAAAAATCCATTTTTGATCGAACTATGCTAGGTATATGAAAACACGCCTAAAACATAGAAAAAACGAAAGATAAAGGTTACATCGCTTCCAGGTGAAAGATTCACCGCAACAAAAATTAACTTTGCCAGATACACTTTAGACGAATTGAAGATAATTTGCGACTTTTAACCTTGCCTGGATAACATTTCGCCTTATCGCTTCATTCTTATTCGAGATGTTGCGAGAATTACAACGCCAGCGCTATCTATCGTCATTTAACTTAATTAAATTGGAGTAAAATGGGGATTCCCATCTAGCAGCTTCTGTTTCTACTTTTTTATAATTGGTATTACAGTGAAAATCTTCCATAGCGCCGATTTTGGGGCTGACGGTAGGTGGGAACTAACTCATTACAGCCAGCTCCGCTTTTGTTTGTCCATGCTTGAGTGTTCGCCTGAGTGACAACAGCAGACACCGCACACGCCGCGCACCTCCTCTTATATACCTACCTGCGGCGCGGCGTCAATTCTTGGAAGGGCTATAGAAGGGAGTACTATTGAAGGGTTTCACTGTATATAGGTTTTAATTAGATGAGATCAGAATTAATCTTCTATAACCTCGGTGAAACTTTCACTGAAATATGTTTATTTTTTAACTGCTGAGTAGTCTTTCCTAAAACAAATTTTACCTTTTGTTTTTTTCTGTGTTTTAAATCTGGTGTCCCGATTTATAGCTCGAATTCACTCCTATTTTGCCGTTTTCCCATTGCTGCTAAGGACATTACAGAAGACGACAGCTTTTATTCCATCGAAGGATAAAATTTCATCAAATTGCATGTAAACTTTAACAGAGGGAAATTTCACATGCAACAAAATTTAACTTTATTTTTGTCGGACTCTAATTCGAAAAGATATAAGAAGCCATAGAAACACAATAGCTTGCATGAAAAGATGTATGAACGTAAAGAAAGCCTGAAGCGAAAGACCATGAATACTAATGGGCCCGAGTGGAGAGCTTTACATAATGACTTTGTGAAGCTCTTCGCCTGGGGTGATCGCTAGAGAGAATGAGCAGAGACCTGGATAAGAGAAGTGTTGCGGAACAAACTTGTTATTTAATAAACGCTTATATTTGACGTCCCATTTTACAATTGACAGGTTATGTGGGACAAGCATGGCCACTGATTTTTCTGCGTAAAATGTAACTAGATAATACGTATAGAAATTTACACGCTAATCAGCTGAGTCTGCCATTGGGCATATGTACCAACTTATAATTATAAATGATCTCGATGACTTTTCACTGAAAATCCACTATAGCAGGTACGCGCTGCTACCCACAGTAGACAAATGAAAGTCTCAAGCAAGATGTGCTTATGGCTTTTGCAAGAGAGATTGATTATCGACCTGGGCCGGAGCAATGTTGCGGAATTAATCTAAAATTATATATCCCCACCCCTTATACAGCATTGTACGTTTCTCTTCATTACAGTTTTAATATGAACTCCCTAATCGTCCGATAGAACCAAGTGAGTCAGGTTTAATAATGATATAATAATAAAAAAAATGGTTTGCCTCAAATATACTCGTATCTAAAAGTTTTCTTGCGACTACTCGTTGATAAGACGCTTAGTTTTCACATTAATCATGAAAGATTACATTAAAAGTAACAAATTTATATTGATGGAAAAATTACACATGAAGCAATAAAATATTTAAAAGAAAAAACTTTCGCCTAAAACCGAAGTCATGGAACGATATGCAGACATTATTGAAACGTACATTTGAACGGTTCACGGTCTAGACTTATTAACTGACATTTCAAAAATATTACACGGTGAAGAAAAATCGTTGTTTTTGCAATTTTGAATTAAAAAAAAAAAGTAGAATGTTTTTTATTCATTTACTAGAGAAAAATAATACACGTTAGTTTTATAACATTATAATCAAAATTGAACGTTATATGACAAGTGAAAGCTATTCATATATTATCTACAAGGGTTCCAGCATTCTAAACTTGTTATCTGCAGTGTTATACCGTTAATTTTCTATTGTTTTTCTCGGGCTCGAATTTATCTGCGTTGTTTTTCATGCTGCGAGCAAGATTTATGTGTCTAAATGTTTGGAATCACATGCCGAGTATGAATGTGCTTTCAAAAATTTTAAATATTTTATTGCCCAAATTTTCCGAGTGTTAGTAATCGAGACTCGTCGCGTATCTTCGTTCTTACAACGATCTGTAGACGACCGATATAATAAGATGACGTGTAAGTAGCCACAAATAGCTTTTGACATACACATGCCCTGAACTTCCTCCACACTGACATGTGTCTCACTAGCCTTTTCTTTTAGTAACCTGAGCCGATGTGAGAAAAAACACGGATTTCCCATAAGACGTCATAAGCAGTTAACAGGTTTAGACCACGGACCTATGCTCTGGATATCAAAACGCTATTTTAAAATATCCATTAATATAAATATAAAAATAGTTTTGTTGGTTCGTTTGTGGGATATTAACTGCATATTAAAAATGTTTAAGAAAATACCAAAAAATATCGGTTAACAGTTTAAGACCGCGGACCCTTCACGTGATCCCGCGGACCGATACATGTGATGAGAAGGTATTTCTTAAGGCCAGAAGAGCTGTAACGGACGAGAAGTTGCAATTCCGAAATTACAGAAATCAATCGCAAACTTATTTCTTGTAGAGCCAACTTTCCAAGTCAATAATTTTTAAGGTCCAGTTTTGGTTTTTGAAAATTATTTATATAAATATCAACTGACGCAGCTAAGCCAGTAATTTTCATACCTATAAGACCTAGAAAAAAACATTAAATGATCTTTTAAAAAAAATACTCATGAACGTCACTTGATAGAATTACTTGGAAAAAAGTCTTACTTTCATTAAAGCTTAATTCAAGTACACGCTAAATTAAACCTATTTTAAGATAGTTAGATTTAATGTTAGTAAAAATTGCATTTGAAATAAAAAATATTTTTATACATATCTCCAAAAGTTCTGTAGTGTAATTTCACAACATGCTGCAGTGCCCCACTATTGCCCCCTATTGGGCGAAAAGTCTATACTCAAACTTCCTAGTACTATGCTAAACTGTAACACGGGACTGCGCCTCGAGATGTAATTTCAATAAATAATGGGAGCTAGTAACTTCTAAAATGATACTTTTGTCAGTAGTTAAAATTTTCAGAATATTTTTAAAATCATTTTCTAAATTCCTTATTTGCTTATTAAATTGATATTTTTAAAACATTAATGAAGATATTAATGAAATAATTCTTAGAATAAATAACTTACTGAACTGTACATTTCGCATTTTTCTGGAATTTGGATTGTGTAAAACTCATTATAAATAAAAACTTTTGAAAGAATAATACCAAAAATTTAAAATAAAAAGTACAAGATAGAAGATGAAAAATTGACGTTAGCATCAATTATACTTTCAAATGCACTTACGCCAGAATCACGTCAATTGTAAAAGGAGAGCGCTCGGAAAAATTTTTTGTGCGAACTGAAATGGCTCGTGTAAAATTGGTAATGGATGCAGCATGAATATAAGTCTTGATTCTGTACCAAATGCGTCACCCAAAAGTTTCACAGAAATGAGAATATTTGCATTTTTAGGAACCCTACTTTTTTCCCTTTTTATTTTAAAGGCTTCGCAAGCTTCCTTTATAAATGACGTGCAATTTGAAATCTGAAATCGGACGATTAGGAAAGTTTAATTTCGAAAGTTTTACTTTTCAGATATTACCTGGCTTCGAAATTGTGCTAAATTATAAAATAAAAATCCAGTGAAACAAAGTTATTGTACAGATAA
Source organism: Belonocnema kinseyi (assembly GCF_010883055.1). Classification (NCBI taxonomy): domain Eukaryota; kingdom Metazoa; phylum Arthropoda; class Insecta; order Hymenoptera; family Cynipidae; genus Belonocnema; species Belonocnema kinseyi. Next base: position 57,193,626 of record NC_046658.1, on the reverse strand, counting down.
ACTTGATAGATTTACTATTTTGTGTATACTGGATGTGTGGGGTTGTTTTACAAACCCTTAAGCATGAAAGCTAAGAAGCCAATGTTTTCTAGCAACCAAACCAAGGGAGATTTCTTTATTAAACTATTGGCTTAAAAATAACTTTAAAATAATTTTAGGAAGTGTCCCTTACCAGAAAAAGTATTTGCATTCATTTTAAGGATTGTTTTATTGTTTTAACATCCTTCAATATTAAAGCAAGAAAATCCAAATATCCGAAAAAACAAAACCATAGGAGATTTTTTATTATACTATTGGGGTTAGAAATTAATTTTAAAGAAAGGTGAGAAGCATATACTGACGGAAATAGTATTTGAGTTTATTTGAAGGGTTATTTTAATGTTAAATACAGTTTAATATGGCCTTATTGAAACATGCTGTTGAATTTTTTTGGAGGTTATATTTTCAATATTCATTGTCGACCCCAATAACATAAGACTTTATCTGCTAGATATGTTTTACACGTTTATTTTAAAATGATTTTCGACACCAAGAGTTTAAAAAGAAATCTCCTGTGAGTTTGCTTGTTAGGAAATGTCGGTTTTTTTGCGTGAATGTTAAGGGGACGATAAACCAACCTTTTAACTGAATTCAAACTGATTTTCTGGCAGGGAGTGCTTCCTGCAATTATTTTAAAATTATTTTTCACCTCAATAGTTTAACAAAAAAATCTCCTGTAATTTTGTTTGTTAGTAAATATCTATATCCTGTAGTTTGAATATTAGTGGAATGTTAAAACAACCCTTAAATTAATTTCATCGACTTTCCCAGCTAGGGTATTTTTCTTACATTTATTGTGAAATAAATTTCAACCCTAACAGTATATTAAAAAACTTTCTATAATTTAGTTTTTTTGGAAATGTCGATCGTCTTATTTGAATGATTAAGGGATGTTAAAACAATTCTTAAAATAAATTCAAACACGTTTTTAGATAGGAGAAGCTTCCTGCACTTATTTTAAAGTTATTTATCACAATAATTTGTTGGCTGTTTATTTATGTTTATCAGTTATTTATCATAGTTTAATCAAAAAAATTATCATTGGTTTTGGTTTCTAGGAAATGTCGGTTTCCTTGCTTTAATGTTTAGGGGATAAAGTAGCCAATTATTGTAAAAAGTTTTTCAGATTATCCCCGGAATTTTTAGCTGAATCACTTTGTAACCTTTGTTTTCTCTGCGTTGAGAAGGATTATTGATATATATGTTCGAAACTACAAAAAAAAAACTAGTCATTTGGACAAAAAGCCATTATCTGTACATTGGCCACAGGGTCCTTTGTAAATAAAAAAGACAAAATACCTATTATTTTTAATTATTTAGACACAGGGCTGAAACAGGTTGTTTCAAAACTTTATTCTATTTGGGTGAAGAATTTAGTGAATGAACTTGGGCTAAGTGCTCTCTCGTTTTCATGCACTTTCTGAGTCCTAATTAATATTCCAACCCTTGAAACTCGTTGACGGCAATTATACGGTTCGCTTTTTCTGTCACTATATAGTCATTTAGGAATGTTTACTGCTTCGCTAATGAACAATTTCCAAGGGTGCACTATGTGCCTCGCGGAGGGGCTGAGGATCCATGTAAAACTCTGGGATCTGGGTGCTATTCTCAGCTGGTGGATGAAAGGGCGTGAAAAGGAGTAAAGAGCGACGAAGTGAGTAGGTGGGGTGGTTGTGGGGTAACCGAGCGACAGAGGGGTGACGCTATTAACAGCTAATGAAAATTAGCTTCCCTCACTTGATTGAGCGTCAAATCGTTCCTTTCTTGTTTCGGTAGAGAAGTCCAGTGTTGTTAAAACGATCGATTCGTTTCGTGCTTGAATCCTCCGTTCTCAAAGTTCGTCAGAGATGGAATGACTCGAGAACAGGATTAAATGCTTAACGATGCTTGGATTTAAAAGACCACCCCTTTTCATTAACTACATATATCTCTATTTCAAGATTTGTAGACTACACAAAAAAAGTGTGGTGCAAACAGAAAAATACTAAAAAGTCAATTCGAAAAACTAAAATATATTTGAAAGAAGCCATTTTTGTTTTTAAAGCTTTCTACGATATTTTTGGCCAGATCAAGGATCAATATTGTGTATTGTTGTTTGAGCTATATGAATTTTTTTCATGTATTTTCTATTTCTTAATCATTAGAAAAAGGAAAATAAATATAAAGTTTCGTTTAGTTACATTCTAACGAAAGTAATTGTATATCTGGAGCATTATTCGAAAAATTTACATCCCGTTAGGTTCAACCCTTCCGGAAAGAGCCCTTTGTCCTCTTTTACACTTCACATTGTATTGCGAGATCAATTCCGGAAGAGTTAGAGGGATGAATGAGATTGAAATGCTACTGGATGCTTTTTCTTATCATGTAAAATTATTTTTCTCTTTACAATTTTCAACCTCGAAAAATGCACTGTTAAAAATTTTTGCAATTTTAATATACATTTACGATACATTTGTATAGTAAATCTAAGAACTCGGTCTGTGAAGTAGTTATTAAGAGGCTGCGTAGTAAATTTAATATACATGTATATTGATTAATTCTTAGAAGAGCCAGGTAATTTCACTTTACACTAATTAAAAATAATTGTTGCAGTAATGTTTAATTCTAAATCATAAAGCATTATATTTGTTTCTAGTTCAACATAAATTATACTGGGTTTCAAGTGGATAAGTTCAATTAAATACATAATTAAGACACGTAACCTAAAAGCCGCAGTACATGTATATTATTTTACAATATAATGGTATATTAAATTTACTACACGTATATGCATATTGCTGCCATTACATTTATTGTAAAATCGGTATAGAAATTTTTAACAGTGTGGGTATGGTTTAGTCATATTTTTTGATTTTTTTAAATGTCGGAGGTGTATAATCGATAAGTCCCGAAATTTTTAGAATTATATGAGATTTTTAAATACTTTTGGTTAACAATTTTTTCTATATATTTAAAGAAAATATTTAAGTTTGCGCCTATCCGTCCCGAAAAATTAGGGGTTTTGGAAAAGGGGCTAGCCAAGCATATGGAAAATATTGGACTAATCATCCCGAATTTTGGGGCGACGAGACACTTCGAATATGTAAACATTTTTTACTGACAATTATTAGAGACGCATACAAGTATTTATTAACGAGAAAATATTAACAAAACTTGTCGTCTAAGAATCTTTTTAATATTTTCGAAACCCTACTCTTATCCTCTAAAAGTTCAAATTTTTGAAGAAGAAAAAGGGTGTTGACAAACTTCTCAATTGATAAATATGTCGTTCAGTAAGCAACCTTGCTCAAGAAATTTTATTTATCGATAATATTTTCCAGAGTGACCTTTCTTCTACCAGTTTAAACGCTCTTACATTATATGGGTGATTTTTAAAAATTTAATCACTTTAAGTCCCAGTCATTTTCTATTTTTTCTTTAAATAATAATTTTTTCCCAGCAGAATTACCCGTGTAGAAATTTTAATGCGGCGCCGGTCGGGCTCCGATCGGGAAAAATGTGGCCCCGATAGGGTAATCTGTCTAGCGCCAGGCCGTAAATGAAACGCCTTACCCGACAGGGCCCCAGATCTGGCCAACCAAAATGGGGGCCCGATCTGGCTCAGATATGGCCCCTTTAAGTTTTTATTACTATAATTAGTAAAATTTAAAAAGTTTTTTTAATAATATTTCTTTCAGACTTTGCGTTTTACACAACTTTAATTTTTCAATATCCTACATTATTGAAGTGTTTGTATTTCTTGAATTTATCGTTAATAGTTTGCATTTCGGAGAAAACTATTATGTTTTAAAAAACAATGTTCAAATTTAGAGCTATTAAACACACACACACACAAATTCATAAATTAATTTCAATTATAAATATTTTTGAATCTTAAATATTCTTTTGGAATGTCTTTTGTTTGACTAAAGCACAAGGGGGGCGTGGAATGGGATTTTTAAAGTGAGGTTATGTTCGAGAAAATATTAGAAGCATTCAATCCAAAAATCCATCAATTTTTAATTCATTAGTTCCGGAAATTCATATATTTTGTATGAAGTAATGTTTTCAAGTAATATGAATACATAGGAAGTTGATGCACAACTTTAGGAATGGAAATGATTTTCGTACAGTTTGAAAGGAATAAATGAAGTCGGGCGTCTCGAAGCTCAAAAGTCATTAATTTCGCAACGTATAACATTCGACCTTGACCATATAAATATCTGAAGAATCTTTTAAAACTATTCCGAAAACAGGTACAAATTATTAGATCTTTTAATTATACATATTGTTGTTATAATTTGTATAATTTTTTCATACAATTTAAGTCTAACTGCTAAACATTTTGCAGTATTTCTGCAATTTTTAATATTTTGACCTTGAAAATCTTATTTTCGGGTAGTTTTACTATCATATTCGTGATCAGCGCGTTAAAATACATAGCGATGGGTCCTAATAAAAAACACCTATCTCACGCGGGTCAATTCTAAATCCCCTAACTGCACCGGAGCTCTTTAAAAACAACGTATCTGTAGCGTGCAGATTCTAATCCTCGTAACTTTACTGAGCCGGTTTAAAAACAACATAACTCGATTTTTCCCTTTTTTCAGTAGAGTTCATTTTAATCGTCACAATTCTTTTTTGTATCTATACTTGAAATGCAATCGACGGAAATGTGAAGTACTACATGTTTTTGAAATATTACAATCATGTTTTATATGATTCTAATACAAGTTAACCTATATTATGAATGAGAAAAAGCAATATTGTTTATGGCATGACAGTAGCAGTTCAAGAGAGGTTATATTTCAAAAAATTTGAGCTGCGTTAGTACATAAATTTCAACCGAAGTAAATATTTGTAATGTTTCTACTTGCCTATTTTGCTGTAAAGTACTTATATCTTTTAAAGCACAATTTAGTGAATGTCTTTAATTTTAGGCGACTTATTTTTAAATAATAAATAAAGAAGTATGTGAAGTGTCAGTATTTTTGAGTTGAGTATTTATAAAATCACTTCAAACTGTGTCCTACAATATTTTTGTCTGGTCACGCTGCATTGCCATTTAAGGATAAAGCTCGAAATAAATATTAAAAATATTTATAATTTAGGATAAACTTTTAAATATTATACTTAAGAAGGTTTTATTACAGTTAAAAAACGATTTATCAACGTTGATTCCAAATAATAGTTAATAATGAATACTATTTTTGGGTAATATTTTTGATAAAATTTGCAGTAATGCTGGATATTAATTTATCATATCACTGAGAAAAATATTTGATATCTTATAACTAAAAGAAACAAATATTTGGTTTGAATTAACGAAACATTTATTTTTATTATTATTATTACACCATTAAGCCATTTCCCTTTCGGGGTAGGCGTGACTCACTCGGCAGGGGAAAGGAGTAATGTGTGGATGGGATGGAGACTTTTCAGATTGATCCAGAATTCTCGTGCTATTTATGTAAATAACACGTTCGTTCCGCAACACTGCTCCGACCCAGGTTGCTGATCAATCTCTCTAGC
>NC_046658.1:57155366-57187976 GCF_010883055.1 Belonocnema kinseyi | reverse complement strand
GGACGTCTCCCATCTCGAAACATAAATTTATCAATTCGCAAACTCTATGTGGTATGTACTCGCCACCGTGTTTAAGCATTTCAGCGTTAATACCGTCTACCCTTATTACCTTACTGATTTGGACAAATCAATAAGTTCAATAGTTTTTTTTAGGAAAAGCGCTTTTGGATCGTAGAGCAGGCTTTCTCATAATAAAGACAAAGAACTACAAGAACAAATGTTAATGCATAATTATATAAGGCTTCTGAAGCGCATGTTACAGTACTGCCGTTGTGTATGCCACGCATTTCGATAGGCAAGTTGACAAGAAGTGGATGTCTTAAATTTAACGTTGCTTAACCACCAAATTGAACATTTTTTAAAATTATTTATAAAATCTAAAAAAAGTTTATAAAACAAAATCATTACTTTACTTATAACTCGAATTGTTTAACGCAAGTCTGACTTTTTTTAAAATTTTAACAAAAAATGTCTGTTCTTCATATATTTTAAAAATATTTTTGAAACTTTTTTATTTTATCGTAGTGACATGTGCTATCACTCGAATTTTAATAGCGTGAAAAAATCAATCAGTAGTTTTTACTGATAAGTTATTAATTATTACTGATACATTAATAAAACATAACTGTTTCAAAGCTAGAATTGAGCCACTAATTGAAAGTAGTACAAATTTAAACTGATTCAAATTTAGAGAGTTTCTTTATCGTTTAGTCTTACATATTTGTACCCTTTTGTGTTTCCCTTAATTAAAAAAATATATTTCATGCGGTTCGATAATTTTTTTTATTTTCAAAAATCTTATTGCCTAGATTCCTAAAGTGCTCAACTTTTTAGCAATCACTCATATATATATAATTTTCAAGCCTAAAATCGTTACATCGAAAAATTCGTTTATTTTGGAAAGACAAATCAGTCAAAAATTCATATTTCCCTGAACAGTCATGTTTTTACAGTCATATTGTAATATTGTAATTTTTTGTTGAGTTAAAAAATATTTTCGTAGTGTTAGTATCTCTTGCGTTTAAGAATTATTCTTTAACGTTCGACATATTTTTCTTTGTGTCTTCCACTCGCCATTCATATTCCTACTTTGACTACTTACTCTTGGGTGTGGTTTCTCCTTTTTTGCAAACATCCGCTATTAATACATTAAAATTACATTTAGCCTGGTTATTCTATTCAACAGTATGATGTATGCAAGACACACGAAAACCACAAGTCATTAAGTCGTGTTTCAATACAAGTATCTTTACTGTTAGACAGTAACAGTGTCTGGTTCGAAAGAAGAGTATTATGGCTTTAGCGTGTTTATGCATTGTTATAAACAAAACGGTAATGGACTGCAGAAGCGACCATAAAGCTTCCCCTTCGATCTTAAAAAAAATCGAGAGGCGCTTACGAGAATCAATTTTGAAAGAGGAATCTTACATTGAAAAAAATTGTTTGGACTCAGATACTTTGAAATGTGTTTAAAATTTTAAAGGTCCATCTGTTTCGTTTTTTTTTACTGTAATAACTTCATATTTATGATGCATGGGAAACCGAGAGAGTCGATGGGGTGGTCCTTGAACTTAGAAATGAAAGACAGTGCAGAGAGAAATCTCCGGCTTTTTCTGTAACAAACTTAGATAAATCCTGCAAACAGTTGATAATGATATTAACTGCTAAATTGAAAATTACAACCACATTCACAACTCATAATGCATATGTAAACTATCTTCAGCGATTTTATGAAATCTTCAGATAAAAAAAAGCATGGTGTTTCTGTACATCCTTGTTCAATAAAAACATAAACAAGGCAGTTTTTAAAGTTATTTCTCAGCTATCAATAATGGTATCCGTATATTCAAAGAAATTAGTTTTATTGTTATTATCGAATTTATATCATTGCTGTTATATTATATCCTCAGTGTTCGCAAAGTGGCGACTTTCTTTAAATTATGATTTATCTCTTGGGGTTAATGTAACTCTTTTGTTTGTAACGGATGAGTGTCGGTTCTTTGGCTTTTTTCATAAGCGACGGTTAAGCCTGCAAGTCTCCGCGTCTGAATAAACATATCTTGTGTCTGTCCGGCCCACCCAAATGGAACTATTAAAACACTTATGGGAAAAAACTGACTTCTTCGTGGTGCGGCAAATCGTCAGCTTCGTTTTCGTCGACGAAAAACTGCTCCTGGTATTATTGGAGGGGTCACGGATTGGAAATACGCTGTTTAAACGGCCTAACAAGTTTTACGACACTTTCGACTCCGAGAGGGTTGTGTTGTGTTATAAGCATAAGGAGGCCCATAAATCATGCCTCTCTCATGACTCTCGACAGTCCACACTATGTTCACAAATTTGTCACTTCACACACGTGATTAGTTATTAATTTCTCAATATCCCCTGGGTTTATTAGTAGTTGATTATTAAGTTTTGTAAATATAAATTAAGGATCCCGAGGCCTAAGGGCGACAGTGCCATATTTCGGAAATGCTTTTGATTGTTTTGATCTAACATACCTCTCCGTAAAATGTTATGATACAGTTCGATTCAGTACTTGGTCAAAATTAATTTCTATTATTTTTCTTTTAAAGGTGGCTACTTATTTTCACCTAGTTTTTTCACAATTCAATACAGTTAAGTAGTAGCTCGAAAGCATTGCATTCTTTTAAAATAAATTGAAAAGTTATGCAACTCTTTGTTTGTTTTGATTTTCATTTTTTTTGCGATTTTTGACATGGGGCTTTCATGGAGTTGGCTGCTTTCTTCCGGATGTTACTTTCATATAGTTCAATAAAGTTAAGTAATTGTTTGAAAGCACTTTTTTCTTACTTATTTGAAAATAAAAACGTTATTGCAGCTTTTTCTATACCAGTTTCGGCGTTTTTTGAGACACTACGTTTATTGGCAATGGTTTGTTTGCATATTCATGATTTTCCTCACATGCTTCGATAAAGCTAAGTATGTACCGTGAAACGGGGGAAAGTCGCTCATATAGGGTTAAATTGTTCACCAATAAATTCGCACCATATAAATTTCAACAAAAAGTTTGACAGCTCTATTAATTTAAACAATCGATAATCTTTTATTTTTCCCAGAGGAAGTTTGATACTGAACTTATAATATAAATTAGGAGGTGAGCAACTTTACCTTATATAAGAGACTTTACCCTGTTTTACGGTAATAGCTTAAAAGTAGTTTTTTGTTTTAAAAAAAGTGAAATGCATTAAAGTTACACATTTTTGGCGTCTTCTGTAAAATTTGAGTCGTTCGCAATAACGCCCTTATGATCTTCAAATATAAAACGTTCAAAAAATAATTTTTAAAAGTAAAAATAATGGTCTTAATATTCATTAAGTAAACTATGAAAGACAATAATGATAGGAATTTTTGAACAGTTGAAATTTAATTGCATAAGAAGAATTTTATAGTTAAAAGAAAATAAGAGACAATTTGAGGGTAACATTTATCTTATATTTTATACATTTATTTACACTCTAATATACACATCTTCTTCGTCTAATAAATACATGGATCTGATCATATTTGACACTTACACGTAGTTTCACCTAACATATATACCTGTCCTAAGGATTCAGGATTGAAGTAATTGGTGTAATTTATGCTACAGAAATAGTGTACACGCTTTCTTTAAAAATTATTCACATAACTCAAAAGAATATAAAAAATAACATTTTGAAGGCATACTCATGAAATTATGGAGAAATTTAGCATAATATTAGAGGTATTGGAAAAAGTAGAATTCATAGAATTATTTTATATCCAAGTTCATTGCTATTCAGTTAGTCAGTATTATTGAACCTGTAATAAATATTTATTTGAAATGACTCCTATTCGTATAAAATATTAACTAATTAAGCATTTTCTAAAACAAAAATTCTATCCGTGATTCTATCAGTGAAAAGTTTTTTCTGCCGCTTTTTCTTTTTCTGAAAATTGAATTGGAAATTTTATATGTTTAATGAATCCCCTTAAAATCAATGTATTAATTGAGTTTCTTCGCTGTGGCGGTTCATGCAATATTCGTAACGACGCTTTTCTCAGGAGACGAATGTCTCTTTTTTCAACGCCAGGCTCCACCCGTCATCGCTGCTAATTCCCCTTTGACACCATGACAGTTGTACGTCGAAAGTGACACGAAGTTAGTCGGATCTTTCTTTTTTAGAGAAACCCAATGAGAACGAATTCAAAGTAGGTGGCGCCGGGAAGGAACAACCAAAACATGTTTTAATTTCAGAAAGCTAGAGCTGCAATTTTGTAACATCATAATTAAATCAAAATCACATTTTCCAAAGTGTTCATAATCATAAGTTTAATTAAGTACAGATTGACAGTCGTGCACTTTTCTCTAAATTAAGGAAGTAGTTAAAATTTAACCGATTAGGGTTCAAATTTTTTGCTTGGGTCTCATTCTCTCACTAACGTTTTTATTTTTGGTTGTCTATTTTTGACATTCGCGTGTCTCTTGTTTCGTGTTCCATTCCCGGAATTGTTGTTTGAACTTGAATTTGGGGCGAATGCATTGGTGAACAAAGGAGGGGATGATAGGGTAGGCAATAATACGGAAATCCATTCAGAGGTTTGTTCACAGGATGAATTTGTGGCCCCGACATGTGTCCTGGAATTTGGCCGGAGCCACGAAGTGGCAATCCTCTCAAATGCTCATCCGGATGGACTAAAACTCGAACAGCCACGCGCCTCGCTGTTCCAGAATTCACTAAAGTTCCAAGCTCTTGTTGTTGACGTCTTTTTGTTTTGTATCTGCAAACCCAAAAAGAAGTTTTCCTTAAAATTCAAATTCAGTTAAAAGGCATCAAAGTACTTTCAGTTCCTAATTTTTAGCTATATCAATACAGTGATGGATCACAGTCTGTATACCCTATCCCCCTATTTTTCTCAAAATATCCTCCAATTCCTATATTATTTTGGTCATTTCTGTCCTCTCTTACCCTTTTTGGAAGCAGTGATTAATTTTTTAATAGAAACCTATGCTATTCAAAAATGCACGCCACGCAATATATACTTATGCAGAGAATATAAGCACAAAGGTAGGTCGAATTTATAGTTATTACTTTAGAACAAGATTAATGTATATACAAAAGTTGCGGTTTGGGAGGTGAAAACCTCCACTATTTAAATATGGTGTTGTGGTCAACATTAAAGCCAAGCGCAACGACCATGAAGGTAAAACGATCAGTTTCGATCATTTTTCATCAAGTTTTAAACGGTATTAAAAAAAGTTTCATACCAAAGTTGAAGATCTCGAAAAATTCCCTTATTCTCATTACAAGTAAACTGGCGAACCAATTTGATCCTTGTACTATTCAATCAAAATTCTCTTAATTTAATTAATGCATTACCGTCGATTTTGAAACCAAATTTTGACTTGAGTTTCTGTGAGTTTTAGTCCTCGTGCTAAATCCGCTCTTTCTGGGCCAGAAAGGTACTTTTGAGCTGCAAATCGTCTTTCGAGCTCATAAACTTGAGCGTGTGAGAAGGCAGCTCTACTTCGTTTTTTTCGACCTTGAAGACTCGAACTGTGCGATTGTGACTCGTAAATCTCCTCCTCCATATCATCTGCAAACAATTTAAAGCAGATTGATGACGTTAATCTAAAGGACCTCGGAAGTCTTAAAATTTATGTTAGAAATTAAACAAATCGTGACCCTAAAAGCATGTGCTATCGCACTTTTTTCTACAATGAGTTAATGACACTAAAAGGTAGTTTGATACAATCTGTTTCCATATTTTTAACACATTATTGTAAAATAAATTTGTAGATTCGCGAGGTGTTATCTAGTGCTACACCCAGAAAAAAGTTCTTATTAAATAAACAAAATTTTGACTAGGTTCTTTTGATTCAAAGTACAAATATTTTTATATTAAAAGAAAATGTATTTAATTTTAGTAAATGGCGTCACGTAGTTTCTTCAAATTAAAGAAATTGTTTGTTGAAATGATTTATTTGATTTAAAACAAAATTACTTTGATTCGAACAAATTACTAGGAAAAACGAAAGAAATAATTTCTTTAGAGTCAGTAATTTGAAATAAGCAAATTATTTCTTTGAATCAAAGAAAGAGTTTCTTAATGCACATTACCAATGCGGCACGAGATTGCGCAGAACAAATTAGTTTGATTATTTTGTGTTACCGCGTCTTTCGGAACACGTGTTGTCAAGTTTTTTGTCAAGTTTTTTCAACCAAAACGGTTATTTCATTTAAAGAAAATTAAAGGTCAAATAAAAAATTATATTTCTTTAATATGAAGAAATTTTTCATTTCAAGCAATAAGATATTTCTTTAATTCAAAGAAATAGTCGGTTTGAAGGAACGAAATATTTCTTTAAATCGAATAAAAAAAATTAGAAACAAATTTCTTTAAATCAAACGAATGTTTCTTTGATCTTATATCAATACTAGAATTATTTTGATTTATAGAAAGTTTCTTTGATTCAATAAAACCTTTTTCTGGGTGTACGTTGCCAGATTAAAATCATGCTAATCGAAGAAGATGACAATCAGTGCAAAACTCAAGACGAGTTCTAACGTCAAAGTGATGATAGCTTATAATGTACCATAAACGCGGGCTAAGCGGTGCATACATGGAGTAAAGGCGCGCCCTTAATTCTGTATTTTATATGTGATATTGCTTCTTCTAAGTTTTAAAATTTGAGTTTTACAAAAATTTTAGTTGCAGCCTCTATATTTTTACCTACATAAAGCAAACATCGCATTCAGAAATGCAGAATCAAGGGTGCGCCGTTTTCACCCACATGTGCTGCGTAACCCCAGTGCACGGCACAGATAGGTTGTAAACATTAAAACTTATTTTTCACACAGATAATTGTAGAGGTATCTCCAGGGCCAGTATACATCAGAAATATCAGGAGCTGCCCCTGGTCGTTCGATTTGGATAAAATTTGGTAAAATTTTAATGCTATACGAAAGTAATTTGGGCCCAAAGGATTTTTGAACATTTTCAGAATTTGCGCAAGTTACGCCACCATTAATTTCGGTTTACATTTTTTTGAATTACATTAGATAAACATTAGCTTAGAACATTATATTAGATATTTGGATAAACCAACTTTTATCAAAATCGAACGACCAGAGACGGATCCTGATAGGGACCTTCCATAAAGCACTAGGTATCTTTGGGGGGCAAATTTAGACTTAAAACAATAATAAGTCCAAAATTATTACAACACAAATTAAATCATTTTTAACCCAAATAGTATATTCTTAAACTAGAAAGATTAATTCTTTACCAATAAAAAAAACATCAATTTTTAACCAAATAAATGAATTGTTAATTCGGAGATTAATAAACTCTAGAAGGGGTGGAGGCCGACGAAAATGCCGCACAGTGAACCACACGGGAAGGGGTCAAAAAGTGGCCAAAATTGGGCCTCGTGGTTTATGGAAGTCCCTATATTTCTGACGTATACTGACCCTTCATGTAAATTATCATACTTTTGAGTCGCAAGTTTTATCTTAAAATTCAATCATTTATTGCTCTGAAGTTTTAGCATTCCCAAAAGTTAAATCTCGGATTAGTGTTCTAATAATTCTTTCTCGCGGAAACAGAAAAACTGTACTTCTTATTTTCGCAGTACACGTCTACATGTGCAAGCCACCCAATTTTGAAAAGCTCCTCCTGTAATGTTCGCAAAATCTAAGATAGCGCCCTGTGGTGCGCTATATATAAGGTTATAAAAAATTTTACATAGCACTTGGGTCAGTCTTTTTGAAAAAAAATGGTGTCTCCCTTCGACAGCGATTGATTGTCCATCAAAGGTAAAAATGTATCGACGCCTTCCTTTGAAAATATCTGCCTGGTCGATTTCGTTCTCACGTTGAACTGGATATTGAGAAAAGTGAAAATTTTCGAATGCACATTATGTGCTTTGTGTTGGCTTTAAACAATTATTTTTCTTTGAAGATAAATATACTAATAGTCGGTTCCAGATGTTTAAAAAATGGATGAAAACTCAGGTTTCATTCGAGGTTTCATTGGCCTTTAAATCCATGTTCGAAAAAGTTGTTTCCTTGGCAAAGAGTAAATGAACCAATGGATGGATCAGTTAGTCTACTGTAGACATGAAAGTTGGAAACATGGACAGTGAGTTCCTTTGGTGTTTGATGTCCCGTTTAAACAGCACACGTGCCGTCGCTACTCCAATTTGTTTACTCTTTAGTACTCGGTAATTCCCCTTCGCTAACCAGCATATTGAGTGCAAAGCAAGAATGTTGACTGGTACAAATCTTTCATCAATTCTATTTTTTATGAAAATTGTACTATATTTACATGGTCCTTTACAATATATTTCTCAGCAACTTGTTTTTATCAGATTTGAACTCAACAATATTATGCTTTGGGATTTGTTAACAAAACAAATTTTTTTTCGAATAGTTTAAAGTCAGAAGTGTTGAAATCGATTTTATATGTATCACTTAAAAGCTCATATAACCCTCTGAAACTGGAAACGATATAACGTGTTTGATGATCACGTATTCAGTAGCGTTTCAACGCATTAGCTCAAGGGAGGATGGGTTTGTCTTTTGTCCATGAAAGTGATCAAATAAATGTACCCCTCTAAGCTCAGATTCTTATAGTCGGAATAGGAATCATAATCTCCCTCATAAGTGACTTACAAATACATTATGAAAGTAGGAAAAGACTAAAAGATAAGCTTCAAATTGTAAATTAAAAATTCATAAACTCGATTGATTTATTATCCTCGAGAATTTGCATGTGATTGCAAGTGGCTATGCGCTAATTTGAGGCAACTCGTAATTCAGGAAGTTATCTATTCAACGTCTCGTGTTCTCAAATAGAATACTTCACACGATGCATGTAATAAAAGTAAATGTTCATCTAACATATATATTTGCACTCATGCCAAGAAAAGACTTGCCATATATCATGTGCACATTAGCGTATTAAGTAACTTTAAAATGATGTCGTATGTTTTATGCACGAAAGAGGTGGAGGAGGATTTAAAAAAGAGCTAGCAATTTTCTGTGAGTGCACCTTTGAATCGGTGCCAGCTCGTTCCAACCCACGTACTACCGCAAAAACGGTATCACGGCCTAAACTACAGTGAGTGAGAACGCATTAGTTAATTGTGGGTTTAATTTCATCGCTTTCGATTCTCACTGCGATACTTACTCCATGAAAAGTTACGCAATGAGATACAGCTATGAGACAAATCAGTACTAAAGAACATACTTTTCTTAATATTTTGTACAACTTCAAACACGAATTAAAGGGATACATTTTTAAATTATCATTCATGAGTGTAATATAATCGTCCAAATTTTCGATCTCTGGTTTTTAACAGATTTTTAAGTTTCGGCACTTACCGAGATCGAAAATCATAAAATTTTGTCAATGTCTGTATGTATGGTTATATAAATGCTGTAGCATGCTAACTTTTGAGGGATTTGGCCAATCGAGTCAGCTTTCGATAAAGTTTTTTAGGGTCCCAAAATGAAAGCTAACTTGGTTAACTAGATATTTCCAGCCAAAATTAAAAAAATTATATTCTTTTCAAAAATTTCAAAATTGTTGAAAAATAAAAAGGATTAATTTTCTGATAGATTCAGGAATTTCATTTTAAAAAATTTTAATAAATATCAAATATATTTCGAACCTATCCTACTCATATTTTTTAATTAGACTAATATTCCAAAAATTAATGCTTTTAAAAAAATTAAGTCCACATTTTTATGAGTTTAAAATTTTTTGTCAACGTTTCTATTACACGCCAAAAAGATATGAAAATGATTTTAATGTAATTTTTAATTTTGATAAAAATGAAAACTTATATGTTTTTCAACATTTTGAAAATTTTCAAAAAATGAAAAAAAAACTATTTTGATAGATTAAGAAATATAAATCAAAATTTTTACTAGATATAAAATATATTTCGTAACCATTACCGTAACATTTTTCAATCAGATAAAAATTCAAAAAATTAGATAATTTTCAAAAATATGCTTTTTCTTGATTTTTTTAAGATATACATAAGTTTAAAGTGTTATTTTAGAAGATTAGTATATTATCTTAATGAAGATTTTCAATTGGACTTAAATTGAAAATTTTCAAGATTAATTTATTATAGTAGAGTTGTCTTAGAACTGAAGTTTGAACGAACGGAATCAAAGCCTCTGACTTAATGTCTCTATTCAGTAAATTAAAAAATGAGTCTTTTTTATTAACATTATATTAAAGCAAATAATATACATACTTTTTATATGTTATTCAATTTCGTCTAATGGTTTTATTTTGACAGGGAACCGACGCTATCACTTAATTGTCGAGCGCGAAGTGCGAGTTCGCAATGAGACTTTAATCGTCAAACCTGCAGATGCTTTAAGAACCCTTGTTAAAAACAAATGGAAAAACAAGTTCAGTTCCAATTTATGACTGTAGTTCCTGTGGAGTTTAAATCAGAGTGTTCTATTTAAGTTACAATATTTATGATATTTTAAAAAATGTAGTTAAAATGTATGCATGAAACGTACGAAAGCGAGCGCAAAGCTCGAGAGCGTTAGGCACGCTCAAACTTGACGAAGCTTGAAGAGCCGCGCGCAATGAGAATGTACACACGAAGCGGGCATATTTGTTCGAAAAGAGGTGTGTAAATATGAGGTGTATGTTTAAGTTTATTTTAAGATAATAAATTAAATAAATGAATTTAGCAAAGATACTCAGTTTTTCTTGGGCTGCAGAAAAGATTCGAACTAAAATTAAAAACTGGGACTTTCCCTTGATCTCGAAAATTATTGATTTTAGTAGAAACATGCATAAGTATTCTTCTTGTCAAGATTTAAAATCTTTTTCACAGATTTTTTCGGAAAATTCAATATTTTTTCCTAAAATTGAAAAATATGAACTGAAAACCATGCATCTAAAATAGCTATTTTTCTATTTAATTGGATTAAAATAATGTGCAAATACGAAAGGAGAACGGAATCCGTCTCAGATCAAACACAAGGTCTTGTTGACACTCCTCCTTTTTAAAAGTTCTCATCAGATTTATGTCCCAAAAAAAGTCCTGCTGAAATAGGACTATGAACCGAAAAAAGTTATTCTGGTAAAGATTTTTGTAGGTTATCTATAAAAAAAACTCCCACTTAGTTTCCCTGGAAATTCATTTTTTAAAGAATTTATAAAACAATTTACAACTAATTCCACTTATTTTTATTCGGCCTCTTCATTCTTTATAATTTCACCGTTGTGAAACCAAAAATAAATTTTAAACCTTTTTCAAAATTAATCCTATTAAATTAACGCTGTTTTCAGACTTCCAAGATCTTGATTTTCGGTTAAAAAAATCATTGATTTAACAAATTGAACTTTTGACTATTACCTTTTTCCTAAAAAAGTTTTTTATCCGTATGACGAGTTTTGACCTTTCTTTGGAACTTTTTTGAAATCTAATCGTTATCCTATTGTCTTTTTTTACTCGCGATTTTTGTCTGATGATATATTGTCTGTATAGAATGAAGAATTTAAGTGATTCGAGGCCCTGATTGATTTTGGACAATATTAGCGGGAGAGCTATGTTTGCTCGAAATGGAAGAGCTTTACCCGATAATGTAATTCTATATCCACTCTCTGCACGTATATGGATTGCGGAAATGGTGGTCATATGAGGATGACGATGAGAAATGAAACGAGGCAGAAGCATTTAAAAAGTGAGACAATTTATAATAACACTTCAATAACTAATTTATAACAACGCAAGAATTTCAAAAATAACATCTACTTTCGTATAAATGTATTGATATTTTGTTTTTGGAAAGTTAGAAAGATGTTGTTATAATCCTGTGTTCCAGGATTTAATGATTTAATTTGACAATGATTTAATTTAATTTCAAAAATTTTATTATCTACTACCTCAAATAATTCTGTTGTGGATTCTTTTTCATTTTTTATGAGATACAGAAACATATAGGGGAGAGTTGGATAATATGGGTCACTCAAGCCTTTCGCTAATGATACGGAAAAAACAGAATTAAATTAAGTATAAAATAGGTTATTAACCAGGAAGTGTCTACGTGCATTAAAATTTTGGTACAAATATGGGTGTGTCTACAAAAAAATCCCGTTATTCGCATCGAAATTTCGGTACAAATAGCCTCTTTTCCAGCTCCCCTATTCGTACTGAAAAAATCCGGCTGTTAATTTGTACCGAAATTTCGGTACACGTATCTACGGCCTAATAATAAATAGTGTCTAAAAGCAGTCTAAAAATGTACGTAGCTTTGAAAGTATTTCATTGCATGATTTGTCTAAATGTAATGAGATAGACATCTTATTTTTTATATCGCAAATCTTGATAAAATAGATTTTCTTCTAAGTTAATAAAAGATATGAATCAATACTTGTAAATTGGTGTTTGAGGATAATTATACAAGAAAAAAGCGTTCATTAATCACATTAGAAAGCAACATTTATTCAATGTCTAATGTGGCCCCGGCTACCAAACTCTTCTCAATGTTTCCTACATTTTTCTGAAACCAATTTAATCATTTTCATTTCGTTCCTTTTTAATTGCGAGTTATATTTAATTCTGAAAGTTCACTCTAGGTCTACTTTGTTTACATTCACACTACATTAAATGGAATGGATTTCGCGGGAATGTGTATGAAAATGACTTCTATGCAGAGCTTGTGAAACTCAATAATCAAAAGGCGAAGAAGCATTGCTGGCAGCAGTCGAACAAGTGCAAGAAGTGGAGTAGTGAGCACTTGTGACGTCTGCCGAGTCAAGTGCCACTTATGCTACTAAAATTACATTCAATTACGTTATCTGTTCTCGGTTTAACTTTAAAACCCCTTGAAAATCTAGTCTCTGTTGTACCGGATACCGCTCTGAATGACCTCTCAAACTCATATTCTTGTTTCTCACACGACATTCACGAATAAAGCTTGTCGTTAAAGATCCTGACCTCCCATTCCCAAGCTTTTCAATATCATCCATTCCTTAATTCTTTATACAACCTTACTAATCTACGAAATTTTATTTGATTATCTCAAAAGGAACAACACACAACTTTAAATTTAACTTAATATACAGTAGAATACCATATTGGTCAGATGTATGACGAGTTTGGAAAATTTTAGCATTAGTTATTAAAAGACATACCAGACCAGAAACTGAAATGAAAATCGAGCAATAAAGCACTTTTAAAATAAATTAAAATAATAATTAACTTACCAAGATATTTACTTTTGCTCATGTCCAAAGCTTCATCCTGCTGTCTTTGTGAGAACCTGGCTTCCTTGCTTTCCTGATAAGGAATAACATTCCCGAAATTGTCAACATGCTTAAAACTGTGGTTCATTTGTGGCAGGTTCCCGAAATTCGACAAATTGGCATGAACGAGATTCCTCCTTAAGATATCCAGTTCTCGCGAAATGTTCAGTTCGGGGGTTGGTAGTTTCGGAAAACGTGATAGGTGGGCATCCTGCTCACTTCCGGATTCGATTAACCTTCCCTCAAAACCTTCTTTTTTCGCCTTTGTAAACTCCAAGCCAGTTTCACCAGTAGAGTGGCTTCTCTCTGGCAATTCATTTGATGTGGTTCTACTTAAAATATCAGCTATGCTGAAGGGGGTTGGTTGATAAGATTGAGTAGCTTTCGGATTATCGGATATTTCCATTTTCTCCATTTGGTCCATTTCTTAATAGAATTGTCTTTTATTTAAGTTAATATCGCACTAAATCACTTTAAGTTATGAAACATTTGTTGCACTAAACATTCCCAGTTAGATTTTACTATCAATTGTCAGAAAGAATAAGTCGATATCATCGAAAACACTATAGGGTAGCACCCAACATCTTAGTTCAAGATTGCACAAGAGTTCACTAACACACTAGCGCCGAACAATAAAATGATAAAACTCTTAAAAACTTTTATTGGGAAAATCAAAAAGGAAGAGATGCCGATGTCCTCTTTATAAAAGGGGTTTGATTTGTGGTATTAATTGTGATGTAACAACTCTAGGCCAGTTGGGACCCTTCTGGCGGAGTGTGCTTCGGTCAAGTGTGCTTGTCGCGCATCGAAGACTTATTTTTCGAATTAGTGCGCCACTCCGCCCCGATTCCAATCTGGATAGTGCGGTCTCTCTTTCACACTCACATGACCGAAGGGTCTTCCCCTCGAAAACTCTTTCCCCATGCTGCTCGACACTGTCTGCCTCTGGCGGTGATGTTTCAAATGTTTCGTCTCCTTTCAACATATGTCCTCTTCCAATGGTGGCATCCTTATCTTCTCTACTCATCAACAATTCTCTTTACGTTCTTATTCGTGGTGAAGAGGGTTACCTAACTTCTTTCGCACCACTCGGTCTCCTAAGAGCTTCTGTCTCTCTCGTGTATTGGGCTAAGAAGCGTGAGCATCTTCCTCCCACAATAGGAGGTAGGAGGAGCTTTAGAGATACTGGTTCTTGGGTAACCCGCGTTTTGGTAGTTGCCGTAGAGCTTTCGATGATACGCAAGCCTCGCCCTACGGCCAATCCGAGAGAAGATTGATGTCCCTCTTGGCCAATAACAAACCTTCGTGCGAGCTTCGAAGCTCAACGCGTGTCAACTGGATGTATTCGGAGAGAGGGCTACATGATAGAGCTTTTAAGCCCTCTTTCTTCTTACAGTAGAATGCGATTCTTAATCGGAAGGAAAGTGTTGGCGGGTGTTTAACCGCAGATATTGGGCGACGAAGTACCGATTCGAGAGATCTTCCCACACGTATGGAAAAGGTTGATCAGGTGCCTCAATTTCACGTCTTTATTTTGTAAAATCTTTAGGTTATATCCAGGTTGAGACAGGTGCAAATGATAAGGGAGAAATAGTAAATATTTATGAGAAACATTTTACAACAGAAATGGACGTGATCAATAAGAATCGTAGGGGTGTGAAAAATAAAAAAATAAAAAAATTTTAAACCCGAACTCAATTCGCAAACGGCTCGAAAACCTACGCAAAAATTTCCTGTAATTTTTGGTTACTTTAGTGGTCATTTTTCGTAATTTACTATAAATTTCCAAAAAATTTTGAAAAATTTGTAATTGAACTTTCAGGACGGATTGGGTTTTTTGGTTGTCGGGCTAGCTTGCAAAACAGAAACCCGTACGGTAGTACTTTGTTGTATTTCTTTGCACGCGGAATTTGAATCCGTAGGTGCATATTGATTGTTGAGTCTGGTTTTTAAGATATATAAATGCCAAGTCGACAAGAGATATTTTGAATATAAAAAAAAAATGATCAAGGAACGCAATGTTCTTCAGAATTAAAAAAAAAAATTAAGTAAAACTTTAATACTGTATTTCACCAGTTGCCACGTAAAAGAGAAAAAATTCAAATTCAAAAAGTTTTCAGGTACTAATAATTTTTATTAGAAATGATGCGCACTCTTAATGTATATCCCTCTATGAGA
Organism: Belonocnema kinseyi; assembly: GCF_010883055.1. Classification (NCBI taxonomy): domain Eukaryota; kingdom Metazoa; phylum Arthropoda; class Insecta; order Hymenoptera; family Cynipidae; genus Belonocnema; species Belonocnema kinseyi. The sequence goes on along the minus strand of NC_046658.1, from coordinate 57,172,523 downwards.
ACAGTGCTCATTCACTTGTTATGATGAGGTCTTACAAGAGTTATGTAATCATTTTTCAGGTCACAATTAAACATTTTTCCTCCCTCTGATAAGCAAGCGTAAGCATTTTTAACGCCTCTTGCCTCCTGTGTGGATCAATTTCGAGGCAATCTTGAAACATGCTGAAGCCAGTACAGTTTTTCTCAAGCCTGTCTATTTATGCAATAATACCCTAGTGCTACCCTGGCACTATATAATTTCGCTACGTGTTTAAATAAAACCTTTCTGGCGTCTAACCCCAGGCTTGGCGCTATCTAGAAAGTCGTTACGAATTTAAATATGTAGACTGTCCAGATTTTAGTTAGTTTCTCGACAGAATCACGGTTCGGACTTAAACAAAAACTACTCTCTGAATCTGAATCAGTAAAATTTCACTGATTCAAATAGCCAGAAATGGGTTAATGACAATCAGTGAAAGGCTACTCATTGATCACGACTAATATTTGAGGACATTCAATCAAAGTATCATAGTAAAAACTTAAAACCCATAAATATGATCAAATATTAAGAAAGGTGAAAAGTTTCGATGCTTTTAAATGACAAAGTACCTCGCATATTACTTTAATTTCAAGATTGGACTGGCATGTACACACCTGTTAAGTAAGTACTTCCTATACGAGTTAGAGTATGTTTTTCTCGCAATTAATGCAGCAGGCCTACGGTCCGAAAATGAAAATAATTTTTTTCATTAAGGAATTCTTCTTGCTACTTTACCCGTTAATGCTGAAAATGCCCCTTTGGGTATACCACTATGTCTGCAATTATAACTCATGCAATTCAAGGTATAAAAAATTGAGAGACACAAAGTTTTGAAGCTTAAGATCTCTTCTTTCCAATGGTGGGCATGAAAATGTAATAAAATGTTGATAATTATACAAAAGTATCGTTTGAACAACAAAAAAAACACGATTTTTTCTATTTTTTTTTTATAAAATCGAGTTTTCCAAAGGGTTCTCAATGTGCAATCTACTTGGAATCTCAATAACCGGTGGAATAAATGCCTAAGCTTTCAGGATACATGGTTCCGAGATCAATTTTTTATCTTAGTGTGTTCAAAATGGCTCGTTAATAACATAATTTTTGCTAAGACATTCATGAATTTTCTTCTCAACAAGTGCGATCTTTTCGAGAAAGTGCAAAAGGACACAAATTTCTTAGAATCACTTAAAGAATACGTGAGAATTTTTCCACAAAGTTTTAAATTATTTGTTTGATTTTGCAATTTGTCAAGTTTTGACAAATTAAAAAATTGCTCCAAAAATTCAGGTGAATTTTTTGTTCGATTCTAACAACTTTTTATTCTTGATAAATTCTGCTATAAGCTCATGATTCTTAAGAAAAAAATTCTCAAAAGTCATCATTCAAAATTTACATGATCAAGAATGATGAGATTTGTGAACTTTTTTTTCTTGGAGACCATGAGCTTATAGCAAAAATGATCAGGGATAAAAAGTTGTTAAAATTAAACGAAGAATTCACCGGATTTTTTTTAGAATTTTTGGAGCAATTTTTTAAATTTTCAAAAATTGACAAATTGCAAAATCAAACAAATAATTTAAAACTTTCTGGAAAAATTCTCACGTATTCTTTGAGTGATTTTGTTCCAAGTAGATTGCACACTGAGAACCCTTTGGAAAACTCGATTTTATAAACAAAAAATGGAAAAAATCGTGTTTTTTGTTTGTTTATACGATATTGTTCCGTAATTAACAACATTTTATCACATTTTTATGGCCACCATCGGAAAGAAGAGATCTTCAGCTTCAAAACTATGTATCTCTCAATTTTTTAAACCTTGAATTGCATGAGTTATAATTGCAGAAAGAGTGGTGTACCGAAAGGTGCATTCTCGGCGTTAACGGGTTAAGTAAAAGAGTAACAACAACTGAACTGATTAGTGAATAAGTCCCAAATCACTGATTAATCAGTGAAATGTCTAACTACTATTTCAATCAGTGAATTTTTCACTGGTTCATATTTAGAGAGTAAAGATGTGAATCCAGAAATAATGATTTTAGAAGAAAAGATTTTGGAAATTTCAATACATAATTTCATAAATGCTCAAATATTAATCAAATGTACACTATAACATATTTAAGATAATAAACAGTAATTAATGAAGATGATTGAAATATTACTATACGGATCGTATTATTAACTACGATTTTGTTTAAAGAATGTTCAAAAACATTTTCTTTCAATTGAATATTAAATTATAGAGAAGTTAAACTAAATTGATAAAACATGTATAATGCATAATCAAGTTGATTTAACGGGATGAAGACAGTAAAAAATCAACAAATTGGGTAACAAAAACCTAACATAGTTGATATACATTAATTTACGTTAAAGAAAAGTGACCAATTCAGTTAAAGGTTATGCATTGAGATGAAATAAATAAAGGTTAGTTTCATTATTATTCCCTAATAATTCCCTGATAATAATAATAATACTAAACTTTTAAAACTAAACCTTAAAACTTAAACCTTTAAACTAAACCTTTAACTGAGTTGATCATTTTCTTTCAAAGCAAATTAATGTATATCAACTATATAAGGTTTTTGTCACATATTTTGTTGATTTTTCACTGTCTTTATCCCTTCACTTAATTTTATTACACATTATACATGTTTTATTTCTTATTAAACATCTATCTGAATGTAAATAAACAATTTTTAAAACTTCGGATATTTGAACCTTCGGTTAAATAATTTTCGGATAACTCACCTATCGCTAAATTGATTTTGCGGTAAACTGAGTATTCACAAAATTAGGCCTTCTAAAATTTAAATCTTCTGTAAAATGAACTTACGGAAGAATAAATCTTCGCTAAAGCTATTTTCGCATAATTCGACATCCGTTAAAATAATTTTCGGTAAATTAATCACTTGTTAAAATGGTTTACGGTCAATTAATCATTCGGTAAATTAGTTTACCTTCAAATAAATTTCGGTATCCTAATATTCCCTATTTCAATTATCGGTCACTTGAACCATCGGAAATATGACCGGCTGTCGGAGATACACTTTTTGGGTTGTTTAGACTTTAGAGCAGACTCTTTCTTGGGCGTATACTAAACTGTTTTCGTATATGGGATAAAAAATGTATTTACATGTTTTCGATAGATTTTTGTATAGTTTATACCAAACTGAAGTACATCATCAAGTAGAGCATTTTGGTAAATTTGGTTGTTTAATGATAATATATGTATACTAGAGTGGTCAAAAAAACGCATTTTGAGCTAAAGGGCAGCACCCTCCAAGTTTTTTAGCGATTTAAGAAGAGCGCCCCAAATATAACCCAAAAATCAAAACACTACATTTTTACGTATTATTGTTATTTTTTAACAATTTCAGTCATCTTTTTCATACAAATAATTATCTACTAATGGACAATTTGAATATTAACTATGACTTTTCAAACCATTTTCAATTGTTTAAACAAATTTAAATTATCTAAACAATTATTTAGTCCCAGAAAATGTAAAGAAATAATCCTATTTTCTGATTTAAATGTAATTGGTTGTCATTGCTGGAAATATAGTAAATTTTTCTGAAAACATTATGTAATTATTTATTGTCTAATTTCAAAATTGTTAAAAATTAAACCCGATATATCAACTTTCTCTTTATTTTCGTATCTCGTGCTACGTTTTATTGAATTTAAATTTAATTTTTTTTTAATTTTGATGCATTGCTTTTAATTTATAATAAATTTCTATTTGTTTAAACAATCTTTATTTGCTCAAGCACCTTTTTTCGATAACTAAAAAAATGTAGTAAAAGAAAACACATACAATTATGTTTCTGACTGTATAGTGTACAGCAAGAATGAATTTTTCCCTTTTTAATTGCTTAAATAAATATAATTTGTTTAAATAATTACTTTTCCAAAAATACTTTTTAACTCGTAATTAATTGTATGTCTTCTATTTTACTTCATTTTTTTATTTATCGAAAAGTAACTCCTCGATGAAATAAAAATTGTTTGAGCAAACAGAAATTTGTTAAACATTAAAAGAAATGTAACAAAATTATGTAATTATTCAACAAAAAGTTGCAAAGAATACCAATTTGAGAAAAGTGGACATCTTTGGCTCAATTTAAAAAAGAATTTAAGTAAACAGTAAATAATTGTTTAAATAATTGGATAATGTTTTCAGACAAATTTAATACTCTAATCAGTGACAAAATATTGCATTTTAATCAGAAAATACGACCATTTTTTACGTTTTTAGGGAATAAATAATTGTTTATATAATTTACATTTCTTTAAACAATAAAAAAATGTTTAAGAAGTCATAATAAATATTCAAATTGTCCATTAGTAATTATTTGTCTGAAAGACACGATGGGAATGGCTATTAAGTAACAATAATACGTAAAAATGTAGTTTTGTTACTTTTGGGTCATATTTGGGGCGCTGCGGGAAGGGTAAGGGTGCGTTGGAAACGAAAATTATTAGTATGGGATTTATTTCGTACACATTCCTCTTAAATCTCTTAAAAAACTTGGCACGTTTCGATGAAACCCTAGAACATAAGTTCAATCTGGCGAAAATTAAAAATTTTCCCATGTTAATTAAATGGGATTTTCTTTCTCCGGAAATAGAAACTGGGGGGGGGGGGTGTTTTTTCCTCTAGAGTAAACAAAAAATTTGCAATGCAATTTTGGACCACCCTGATTTATACGGAACACATTATTACTTACTTTAGTTATGTGAATGACGCGCATAGCCAATTTGACCATTAAAAGTGAAAGTAAAGTATTTATTTTCTCAAAAATATAGTAACCTTTATTTTTGTAGTGAAACATTATAACTGAAAAAATATCTCCCATAAGGGCAAGAAAAATCATTTCAAAAAATTAATAGACAAAATATTTCTCCTTGATATTAAAAGAACAAAACTCCTATCAAAAATATACGAAGATCAACTTTTTTTCATGCACGCGGACAAAAAATGGACTTTCTCACAGAATTTTTTGTTTAAATTATGATTTCCGATTCGATGTGAAAGCATCATGGTACTAAAAAAATGGTCTTGACCACGAATTTTGGAAATTGACGTTTGAAGTTCAACATGAATTCGCTTTTTCAATTTGTAGAAACAAAACTTTCATAACTTTCACCCGAAAAAGAACCTGCCCGAACAAAATTCAAAAATCAGTAACCTCTAACAGAACTACACTTAGCCTAAGTTTGAGTCTGATTTTGTTTGGCGGGTGCGTACAATCTTATAAATAAATATGTATATTTTTGATTTAATTTAGGTATTTTTAATTATACATATACATCTAAGGTACAGTACACAGTGGAGAATACTCAATATGAAATAATACGTCATTCATAAAAACGCATAATACTTCAGTTTTGGTGAGATACAATTTTAAAAAAAAACTACAGAAAGAATTATATTGATTGATTATATAAATAAAATAAAATTTTTTCATATAAGAAACTACATATTTCCATTATTTAATAATACTTAAAACTAACTTTTGGAAGTTGAAATTTTTTAAACTGCATAAAATTGCAATTGTTTTTATTTGAGTAATTTTACGGCAAAAAAAGCTGAGTTAAAAAATCATTTCATTATATTTTTCTTTATGCTTGCCATTTTTTTCAAAATTGAAAGTTCCTACACCTATAACTTTTAAAAAGGGTTATAATGAATTTCGGATTCAAATTATTTGGTGAGGTGAAGACTCCAGTAAGTCACACTATTAGCTTTCAATAGTTCAAGATTTAGCTTTTCATTGTCAGATCCGTTTCAGTTACGAGTTTTTCGTAACTATAAGTGTAGTACTTGTTTCTTAATACTAAAGCATGATGGCAGCAATGTCCGAATTTTATTAATAATTAGTGATGTTTTATGTGCTTAATACGAGTGAAAGCATTAGTGACATTTGTATTACACTGCTTTGCAAATTATTCCCCCAACATATTTATATGCAATTTAATATTGAAGCATGCTGATTTTTACTGAACCTTCATTTACATTTTTATTTCCACTAAACTTTTTAATAAATAAAGAAATTAATCCAGGGAGTCAGTCACTGGTCGCATGTCACTTACTGGGGTATTCGCCTTATTTATACTATGAAATAGTTTTGTATGATATATTGAAATATATTAGGAACATAATAATTATTTTAAATATATATTCGACATACGATATTTGAACATTATTGAAATTTATTCCAAATATTTTTTACACTGAAAAAAAGGATTACTGGTACCAAGTGAATTTTACTTGGCTGAAGTAAGTGAAAGTCCTGTTTATTTTCAAAGAAACATTCATTTGAGACAAATAAATAGGATCTGTTCATCGAAGCGAAATATTTCTTTGAATGAAAGAAATATAAATTGAAGACAAAAAATATACAATTTACACCAAATGAATGACTCATTGTTCCAAATGAATATGCCATGAATTGGAATGAATATTTTTTTCAGATAAGGAAATATATGAATTAAAGGAAGGAAATATATTTTAAGGACAAGCAAATATTATATAGGATCAAAAAACTATTACTCCACAGCAAATGTCTGAATATTTGAAGCACAAAAATATATCTCTGATTCAAACAAATATTTCTTTGGCCTAGACCATACGCAAGTGCAATAAAGTAGTTAGTACTTCAATTGTAGTACATATTTTGCTAAATAAGCAACTGGATTTCTTTTAGCCTAAATTATAATTACCATTGAAATTAATATACATATTTAATTTAAACACAAATCACATAATTTAAAATCTTGATGAACCTGAAAAAGAAAAACTCGATAAAAAATGCACCCCCAGCAGGAATTGGAATGGGGTCCATCGAGTGTGAAGTCCACAGCCTTGACCACGCCGCTAACGTAACATGGAAATTTTAAGGCGCAAAACCGTATTTAAACCTCACCATAAATGCCAAAGAAATATTTCTTCAAATCAAAAACATGGATATTTAATTTAACAATATATTTCCTTAATCCAAAGAAGTATTTAATTGAAAGAAATGACGCCAAATTATTAATTTTTGGATTAAAAAAATCATTACTTCGTTGTAATAAATGTTCATTTGTTATGATTAATTTAATTCTAGTAATTGAATGAAATATTTTCTTCCACCGAAGAAATAAGAATTTACGTAAACAAAATACCTTGTTTATATAAATAAATGCTCTATTGCTATAAATGCATAAACCCTTTGTGACAAAAAAGTATATGCTGTAATTTAATTAATAATATTTTGAATTAAATTTTTATTTCTTTGCTTTAAATAAACCTAAATTCTTGATTCTAGTATGGAAAAATTATTCATTTAAATGAATTCGGAAGTTATCTATTTTTGATATCTTTTAAATAGAAAAATAAATATAAACATTTAGCAAATAAAAGTAAACAACTTGCGAATATGGATTTATCTTTATGGTACAAAACATTGTTTCTAACGCGGCTCAAGCAAGTCAGTAATAGAGAACTGTTTCAATTTGCTCAATCGTTTTTTAGCTGCAATATTGCCGCGGATAATCCGGAGCCTTGGATAATCGAAAGCCGAATAATAGAGATTCTGCTGTAATAGGATGTAATATATTTCGCATAACTGTTGGAGGACCCTTAATTCTGTCAATGCGTTGCTCATAGCCTAATCCAAGTGGACAAGGGCCTCCCAACCTTCAAACGAAATAGATTATATCCCCTGATAATTGTAGTCAGGCCCCAAATATTTCTAATATAAACACTAGTATTCTATAAAGTTCGTTCTGAACAGCATTAACCGTTAATCTGCAACGCGTGAACGCGCAAAATGCGAAGACGTGACCGGCGACATGTGTAAACGTATCATTGTTTGAATTTATCATTTAGCATGGGAGGTATATTCAGTAACGCTGTTTTAATTGAATCACTTACAGGTTGGGAAAGTTTCTTTAAAGAAGAAACTATTTACAGCTACAGTAACTTCATGAAACGTGTAAATTCTTATTTCTCCAGTTACTGATTAAAGTAGCTTAAATGTTGACGAGTTTAATTATGTGAAAATGAACTACATATTCCAAAAAAGTTCAAAGTTACATCATTTTAAACTGCCCTAACGAAAAAATTATACATCATCGGAAAATATTATGTATAATTTCTTCTGCAATGTATAAGCTATATATAATTTTTTTCTGTATAAAAATGTTAGAAGTTAAAGAATCTTTCATTGTGAATCTTGAGAATTGGAGACTTCAACATCAAATCTTAAAAATTTTAATTTATAAATCCTACAAATTAAATTATTCTAAAAGAAATGTTCAAAATTACTCATCTTTAAAATATAAATCTTGAAAATGAAACAATTTGCAAATGGAAGTTTTAATTTTAAAATTGTCTAATCTTGATGAATTATATTCGAAATTTCTTCAACTTGGATGATTATGAATTAAAATCTTGACTTTTAGTCTTTAAAATCATAAAAATTTAAGAATGTTTATTCATGCATCTGTAAAAGGGGTTATATTTACTTCTTCTCATCTAAAATAAAAAATTAAAAAATTATCATTTTTGAAGTTTCATCTTGGTCAGAAAACTGTCGCCATTAAAAGTAAAATAAAATTTTGCCAAAATCTTCGTTCGCGAGCTCCGGAGTTGCAATATACTAACAAAATTTTTTGGGTTTTTTGATTTCAGATGAGATGTTCCAAATTTATTATGCACCTCGCAAGGTATTATTATTTTTATACCATTAAGCCTTGTGTCTGTTGGGGTTAGTGTAACTAATCTGGTGTCGAAAGGAGTTGTAGGCGGCTCTAAAGGAGGAGGGAGGGGATATAGATTTTTAGTTTGGCCTAGATTTCACCTGTTGTTTATTTAAAGCATACGTTTGTTTCGCTACACTGCGCCCACACAGGTCGCTGATCAATCTCTCTAGCGATCTCCCTAGGCAAAGAGCTTTACAAAGTCATTAGGTAAGGCTCTCTACTCGGGCTTATTAGTATCCAAGGTCTTTTCTGTCAGGCGTCCTTAACTCCACTGACACTCTTCATGATGCAATTATTACAAACTGTTTGTACCTGAAGAAAAGTAGAGAGTTGTGCCTGGATAGAAAAGTTTGGCGAAAAATAATTCATAAAGAGTGTCAGTGGCGTGAATCACGCCTGAAACAAAAGACCTTGGATACTAATGGAACCGAGCAGGGAGCTTTACAAAATGACTTTATAAGGCTCTTCACTTTGGGTTATTTCTAGAGAGATTGATCGCAATGAATGTGTTACTTAAAAAAGTAACACGAGAATTCTAGATCAATCTAAAAATATACATCTCCTGTAAAAAAATTACGGCCTTCCTCACCAAGTGATTCGCGCCTATCCCCTTAGCTTAATGGTACAAAAAAATAGTTTTCGCCAACACGTTTCTGTTCTGGCTTAAATTTTTAGCTTCCTTCACGTGCATGCATTTTTCTCATGCAAGCTCTTGTTTTCTATTGAGATTTACTTACCTTAATATACTTATTTCGTTACTCGTTCGTCTTTTATTGTTTAAGCATGCCCAAACCATCTCAACAAAATTCTTTTACATTTGTCAACCAGTGTCTGCTCTACACCGCATTCTTTGTGGATTCTGTCATGACTGATTTTGTCCATTAGCGTTTTTCCGCATATGTTGTGCAGGAATTTCAAGCCATTCGCGTTAATTATACTCTTATCCTTTTTATTTTTATTTACACTCAACCTTTTTTCTATGATCTGTCTCAAGCTCAATATTTGATCCTTACATGATCTTCTTGGCATAAATCCACATTGGACTCAACCTTTCCTTCTTTTATTTTCATTATCCTATGAATACGTATTTTTGAATATATTTTACTCAAGGCAATTAATATGCTCATACCTCTATCATTATTGCAGTGCGATTATATTAAAAAAAAGGTTTTTTGAGGACAACGACAATATTTTTCCCAGTTGTCAATATTTGCTGATTGAAAAATGTATCGATTAGTATACGAATCGATACTCTGTAGTATATTTTAATAACATTGCTGAAAGTAATATACAAAAAACTTTAGAATAAACCACAGGATTTATTTTGATAGGATAATACAACTGGAGCTATTTTTCTCAGTGGGACAAAAACGTTTTATTCATAGTAAAAGTATCAGGTAATGAATCATTCGTAATAATGAGGAGGATAGGGGTATAGTCTGTTAATACTGCAACTTTAATCGTCCAAAAGGCGTTACGTAATATACGGACCACCCCTTCATATTTAAAAAATATTGCCGTTTAGTTATCATTCAGTAAAATGCAGTGATTCAATTTTGAGGTTAGAGTTTGAGTGCAACAACCTCAAAAATTTTCAGATTTACCAGCGAATAAATTATTTTCTTTCAGACTGTAAACATCTTAATTACTCAAACAAGCCAAGTGAATTTAATCATTTCTGTAAAGTATAAACAGTTAGTTATAAAAGTGTACGATGCGGTATAAGGCGGGGGATGGAGGCTATAGATGTTTAGAATAATCCTAAATTCCCGTGTTGCTTATTTAAACAACACGTTCGTCCCATAACACTGCTCCGACCCACGTCGCTGATCAATCTTTCTAGACATCACCTCAAGCGAAGAGTTTCACAAAGCCCAGCATGCCTATTTAGGTTTCTTCACATCCATACATTTTCTCATGAAAGCTCTTGCGTTTGTATGGTTTTTTATATCTTGCCGACCTCGGGTCTTATTCACACATTTCCGCCATTCTTGCCTCGGTCTGCCTCTGGGTGCGCTACCGTTTACTTCGCAACTAAATATATTTGTTTCATCACCACATTCTTTAAGAATCCTTTCATTACTGACTTTGTCCATTAGCGTTTTACCGCAGGGATTACGCAGCAATTTCTGGCCAACCGCATTAGTTTAACTATTATTATTTTCATGTTAGGTCCAGGTCTAGCTACCTCACAGCACAGTGGGTGCAATTACAGAAATTTACATTTTAATTTTAGTTTTATTTGTTATTTTTATGCTTTTCGTAATGGTTTCCATACTGTCGAAAACCTTCTCACCCTCGTTTATACGCCTGCTTATCTCTCCATCGATCTTTCTGTCAGTAGTGAATATACTATCAAGATACACATACTTATCGAATTGTTCTATCCTCTCGCCATCTAAGACAGTGTTCCATATTTTTTCGCACCCTTTCCTTCAAACACCATTTTTTTTATTCACATTAATTTTAAGACCTGTGTTCTTCATGCTAGTATTCAGTCTGCTCAACATTCTCTGTAAGCGTTCGATTGACTCTGCCATTACAACCCTGAGATTAAAAAATGTATTAAACAATTTAATCCTAAAGCTTCATAGAGTGAATAATGAGGATTCGCTTATGTTAACAAAAGGAAGTGAAAAGTCAAGGGCAACTGTCTGAATTGCGACTAATGATTTTTGCATGTTTCTATAGTCTAAGTTCTCATTTATACGCGTCTCATAACCGTATACGCGAATACTTGTAGGTGTCGTATCGAGAAACAGTGCGGTGCATATATAGGGTGTACTTTACATAACAATTGACGCTAAAGACTTGCGCAGCATTGTCCGCCACGTGCGATCCCCCGAGTTCCTATGGGGGTTTAATTAAGTGTGAACCACAGAACCGACTACGCCTCACTTGACCCGATGATGGCCTCACGCGTTCCAGATATCGATGCGAACGTAATTCCGGTTCTAAAGTCTTCTTATCTTTACTCATTTTCTAGCACAATTTTCCCTTTTTACCCCTGTTTTCAAGAAACTTCCCTGATAAGAAAATCCAATTATTTTTGGTTGAAAGTTCATTCTTTTAAATTTTAAAGTCCACTATTATATTTTTGGTCCAGATTTAACTTCTTTTATTGAAAAAAACATCTACTGTTTCGTTGAAAATTTAATTTCATGGTTGAAAATTACACTGTTTTGTCAAAAAACTATATTTTAATGCCCAAAATTTAATTACTTGGTTGTAAGTTGAACCACTTTGCTTCAAATTCTTGTTATTGCTTGATTTGACTACTTTGTTGGATATTAGTTTTTCTTTGTTAAGAATTAATTTTTTTAATTCAAAATTTCACTGTTTAATTTTTAATTGAAAATTTCTCTATTCGCAACACGTATCTCGTGCTTCGCACTCGATTTTGTTTAAAATTTGAACTTTTCTACACTATGTTCAACACTATTATATGAAATTTATATTATATTTAATTCTGCACCTTGGGCTGTTACTGCTTATTCAAATATTGCAAAATAATGTACATATTTTATTTATCATGATTAAATTATTATCTGATCCTTATTTTGCACTAATTTGCATCCTCAGCTATTACGATAAAAAATATATCATTTAAATAAATTTATTTTATTACAGTTGATAATATGTATTGCTATTGAAACATTCGTATTTTCATTCTCTGGTTTTTAAAATTAATAAAAAGTGCGCATCATGCACAAAAAAAATTGTTATTAAACACTGTATTGCAACTTGTGTCGCTTTTCCAGTAATTTAATTAGTTTATTTTCAATGTTATTTGTTTCGATTTAATCTAAAAATACTATACAATTAATAATTTCAAACCCGTTAAATTCAAATATTTTATGATTAGACATTGCAAACAAAATTATTTTAAATATTCAATATTGAATATTTTAAATGTTTAAAACTAGAAATTTTCAAGAATTTCAAATAAAATTTATTTATTTATTCAAAAATTGTATATTGCAAGAAACTTGAAATGATTGGAAAAGTTTTTCTAGTAAAAATTTAATCAGTTACCTATTATTTTGTTAGTCTTAGTTTCGAAATATTGGCGCCATCTTACCACCTATAATGTTTCCAATCAGTTTCAATTGCGCAGCCCCCTAGGTCTTCCTATCCAGCCTATGCTTTAGAAGTGTGATTGATTGTTCATTGGGCCGAGATTCATTCAAATGCATGGGAAAAAACATAAAAATTCACTTTTTATATAATAAAAAACATTTTATCGAATTTTCTTCTGTAGTACGCTAATCAAGAAAGCTTCTTATATTCTTCAAAGCAAAATTTATTATGAAAAACTGTGAGTTGCTCGAGTTTTATACGAAAATTCTGTTTACTTTTTGGCGGGCAGTTCAAATAGAAGTACTGTCATCTCTATTTAAATGCTGATATTATTATTTATTGTCTTGATTAAAGTGAATAATTATATTAATATCACATGATATGTTCATTTAATAATAATAATTTGATATTTAAAATACTTTTTAAAATATTGTTTTGAGTTACAAACGCAAAAAATATGAAATTATATATAGCTAAGAACGAACTAGTATACAAATTCATTTTTCCTTAAAATTTGATAATTGATTTGTTAATATTGCACTGCAATTGAAATATTATGATTATTACATTAATTGAATAAAATAATTTTATTGAAAAGTAAGGGTTTTCACAGTCGATGAAATTGAAAAGCTTTATGATTTTGATCTTTTAATATTGGTGTAAATTGAAAGTCGTTTTTACTATAGTTTCAAATTTCAAAAACGTATTTGCACATGCAATAATTGGGAAAATTAATAGTCTTAAATAATTGTTTATTATCGTTTTAAATTTTATGTCGAATGTTAAAAAAAGTACAAATTTCATAATACCTCTATAATTATAAGTAAATTTAAACGGCTTCCTTTAATGAAAGGAAAATTCAAATATAAATTTAAATAATACTTTGTGTGCTAAATCAATATAAAAATTAATAAAAATAGAACAGACTGCCTTTTTTCTCCATTTTTTATATTGGACAGATTGCATCCCCCCGCTTTTAGTTTGATATCATCGCGGAAAAATCGCTATTTGCCACAGTTTTATTATTTTTTCACCCTTGGGCACAATAATAAATTTACATTTTTTAGTGCCTGACTGCTTGTAGCTGTATCCACATTTTCACCCGACAATCACACATTTCACCATTTTTAATAACAAATTTTTGTTCACTGGATGTCAAACTCTTGTACTTCCCCGTTGTTACCAGTAAAAATACTTGAAAACGTACTTTTTTAAACTAAAACATTTCGGTCATTTTCAACTCAGAGTGCCAGGGGGCTGCAATGAAGTATCCATTATTCTGAGTTAGAAGTTAAGTTTTCACTACAGCATTTTGATTTTGCCCTAATTATTTACAAGAGTTTTTTTCACTCTCTCAAACAAACAAATTTCAACAATATGAACTTAAAAAAAAGTAGAGACGTTTTACTATAATATAGCCGCTAAATCAAACTGCCTACTTGATAATCACACAGAAAAAACGAAATATAAAGTTTACATCGATTCCAGGTGAAAGTTTTATCATAACAAAAATTAACCTTGCCGGATAAACTTTACATTAATCGAAGACAATTTCCGATTTCTAACCTTGTTAGGATAATTTTTCGTCTTATAATCACTCCTTTTTTATTCGCGATGTAGTAAGAATTGCGATGTCAGCGCTATCTATCGTCGTTTAACTTCATTAAATTGGAGGGGACTGGGGATTCCCACCTGTATGTTGTTTTTTTGTGCTTTTTGCTAAATGGCATTAAATAAGTTCTAATGCATCTACATATAGAAGTCTAATTTATTTTGGAGGAGACATATTGGTAAGACCAATTTTTTTACGTATTTTCTGTTGTTGATTCTACGTGTTTTACCGAAATTTGCTCACTTCAGCGTCACGCAGTAGACGAGATCAGAATCATTCTCCTAACCTTGGTGAAACTTTCACGGAAATATGTTTAATTTTTAACTGTTACAAGTCTTACCTGCAACAAATTAAAAAAAAAAAGTGTGTTCTGTTAAATCTGATTTGCTCAATTCAATCCGATTGAGAACAATTTACACAATTAGACAAAATTTAAGCCGATTCAACTATTGATTACTCTTAATCGTTTTTAATCGCGTCCAAACGATTATTTTGATTCCATTTTTCGTGAATTTCTCCTTCTTAAATTTTATTTGACTATGGATCAAATTATTCCTTGGAAAATGACCTTTCTGAAAAACAAAATCCATGGAGACTCTATTGGGTCCCTACATATCGTAATTTCAGTGTGACCGCGCGTTGCCTCTCCATGAGTGTATCGGTCCGCGAGAAGTGGAAACTCGTTTGCTTTAATATTATCCGGTCTCAATCATCTCAATATTACACGCGCGGTGTCACTAAAAGGACGATATCTTGTTAGACAGTAGAGTCTCAATGATGATTATTATCATTTTTTTTTAAGAAAGGTGATTTCTCAAGGAATCATTTTATCCATATTTAAGAAAAATTGAAATGAAAACTGGAATCAAAATTGGTTTTGAACTTTTTTCGGGCAAAATTGCACAAAAAATTGGTTGATTTCATTATATTCTTAAAAAATATAATTTGACCTCTAACATGTCCAATTTTTATGAAAATCCAATTATCTGTTCCAGAAATATTGATACTTTAAAAAATGTGGCCCGTTTAAATTTCCTACCTATAATTATAAACAATTATTACGTTGCTTACTATCTATTTTAGTAAAATATTAATTTTTGTTAGGATTATGTAAATTTAATTAATCAAGAGGGCAGATAATTAGTTAAGAATATAAACGTCTTCTTACAACCTCTTCCTTCCTATCTTCACCTCAAGAAACTTATCTGCGCCAATCTTGAAATCCCGGATGGAAAAGACGAGTAGCTGTAGCTTTTTTCTCGATTCGATCTAATCAATAATAAATTATAGGGGGATGGCGGTACATCTCTCCCCTAAAAGCTAAGGTCTGACCCTCCCGCTCAATTGGTCGCAATTCTTAAAGACCTTAATTGGTGCGGAAAATTATACCTTATTTCAGACTACCCCTACCGACCTTTCTCCACATTTTCCCATCCACTCGTCGCTCCTCGTTTATCTTTGATCGATTTCTTCTTAGATATTATTCTGTTTAGAATCTCTAAAGTTTCTCTCGTATATCAATAGTTTTAACTTTAATATAATACTAATAAACGAAAATGTTAAAAAATTGTAATTAATATTATTGCCATCCAAGTATAAAAAACGGCTGTATGATTTAAGTTCTTTACTGGAATAGGAATGCTGAAAGCAATTTAAAAAAAAAACTATTTTGTTCACATCTTCAATTTGAAATCTTGAAAGTGATAAATCTATAAACAATCACTTTTATTAAGAATAATCAGAGAAAACCTTCTGTGAACTGAGAAAAATTTGTTAAATTAAAAATTTCAAATAAGGGGCTATATTTTAATTACGCAACAGTTCAGGGGGAGGGGGAGTCACTCCGCGTAAGTTTGCACGGTTCCATTGTTAATAGGGTGAGAGTGGACGGAATCTGGTGAAAGGCGATAATCCGTTACTTAATTTAAGTACAGTTCCTTAACTAATAAATGATTAAAATGTTTTATGTTATTGCTTTTCGCCGAAAATTACTGTGGTTAAACAAAAATCATTATCGAAATTCTCAATTTTCAACAATTTAAAATTATGTTAGCGTTTTGCATTGTAAAGAGGTATTTTTGATAAAAAGTCGATAAATTTCAAAGATTAAAATTTTTCAAAAATTACGTTTTTAGTTTTTTAACACTTTTTTTTTACCGAAAATTGATATTTTTGAAACCAAAATAATTATATTTCATAGAAAAATTGTATATGACGTTAGCGTTTGCCACAAAAAATGAGTATTTTGAAACAAGAATTATTATGGATCGGTTTCAAACCGATCATTTTAAACAAAATTACCAGGTGTATACATATGAAACCGGTATTGCCATTTAGCGGCCAGTAGGCACACTTGTAGGCACTGTCGGAACTTACCATTTGTGCTAATTGGCGTATTGTCATCTGTCAACAATATCCAATACCAAACATTTCAAGTTTCATATGACATCGTGATTTTTTTCGCTCTTGAAAATGTCGAAATACGTGCCTTCAAACAACGATTTGCGGGGAGCATTAATTTTCTGTTTCCATTTGGGTAAATCGGCGATAGAATCTCATCGAATGCTTGTCGAACTTACGGAGAGCATGCTCTAGGTCGAACGCATTGTAATGAATGGTTTAACAAGTTCAAAAGTGGCAATTTTGATGTGAGAGACGCTGACCGCGGCAAACCACCGAAATCGTTTGAGGACGTC
>NC_046658.1:57153097-57155266 GCF_010883055.1 Belonocnema kinseyi | reverse complement strand
CGAGGGCTCATACTTTGAATAAAATATTTGTTATCATTCTCTTGAAATAAATGTGTTTTTTTCTTGAAAAAATACCGGTTTCATATGTATACACCTGGTATTCAATTTCAGAGAAGATTTACAATCGTAAACAAGTTTTTGTGATATTATGTAAGAGTTTTTCTTCGAAAATTGGTATTTTAATTGAAGAATCCTAAGATTCCTCAGATCAGAATTATTCTTTAAATACTCAGAGTACTTAAGTTTACAATTGAAAAATTGTTACAATTTTTTTCATTGTAAATCAGTTATTAAAAAACAAAAAACAATAGGTTTAAAAGAAGATATTTACCAGTATTGAAAAATTATAGGCTATGTGAACATTGAATGCAAAGAGCATTAGGTTTAAAGGAAGAATTATAATTTTAAAGAATTTTTGATTATATGATATTAGTGTTTTGTTGATAAAATTAATATAGATAATAAAAAATCATTAGATTTTAAAGACTTTTTACAACATTCAAACAATATTAGAGGATAGAGTTTTTCACTGGAAATTAGTTATTCTGAATAAGAATCATTTGATTTAACAAATGAAACTTTCACACACACATATTAAAAAAAGGGTTAAACAACCACCACATGATCAAACTGGGAACAACCGTCATCTAAAAATGGCACATGCTCCCAGCAGAACCGCGGTAAATCGCACCTATTGCCATGGATGATGACAACTTTCTGCATCCATCTCATAAGGGCATTTACATATTTTTGGCATACGGGTATGGTTTTACGGTTACGAACTAGCGATAGTTTCGCTCTTTCAAGAGTACCGATCAAACTAACAATTCTTTAACTGAATAGTTTGGGCACAGTCGTTGCAGCTCCCTTTTAAGGTCTTCATGCCTCTCATTTTTTTCTCCTTGGCAGTGATGTTGTAGTGGGCTGAACCCGACAATTCGACCACGAATATAGTTCGTTTCTCGAAGTCTTGGAGAAAGAGATAGGCATCAAGTGTAGAACGGATACTGCTATCTGAAAGTCGTAGTTCCAGAAAATTTGTTACTTTTCGTTTTGCACAATTGAATCTACCTCCCTCGGAGCATTCGAGAGGACAGTGTCGCCGTCAACACCGTAAGAGCGACAAACAAGATAATGAAGCACTGTTAGTGCCGCATTATGTCTGAAGAGATACTTTGTTCTCGCGTCAGTGGGCAACCTAAATAGTCTGTGTCATAGGTAATCAACGCAAGGTAGACACGCTCTGCACCTATCGCTGGGAACTACTTGACATAAAATGCGGTCGTGGTATACTAAGGGGGTAATGACACCATCCGAGCATTCGAAAATGAAACTCTGTACCTGAGTTAACCCCTGGTGATCGGAGGAAGGCAAAAGTTTGTTTCTTCGTCAAGGACTCTTTCTACATTATTGTTTTCAACCTTTACTTTCTTTACTTCGGCTTTTAGAAATGAAACATCTAGATGGAATAATGCACTGTCCTCACTTCTGAGATTAAAATTAAGGCCAAGAGTCTCGGCAGCCTGGAACACGGCTTTGTAAAGTAACACCCATTTGCCAACCATCTCATGTTTCCTGAGGATTTTCAGAAGAGGATCTTTGTCATTTGCAACGATGTAAGCTGTGCTTAGACCAATTCAGTTATAAAGATATCAGAGATTGAGAAATCCGTGTCCGCCTTGACGGCGTGAGATGTATAATAGCTGAACGGAATTATCGACATTTAAGCGCGTATGCATATGCATGATCTTACGGGTGGTGATATCAAGGTCCGTAAGCTCTTTCTTCGTCTATTGAACCATCCCAAACGAGTAGAGTAGAACCGAGACGGCAATCATGTTAGTTGCAGATACCTTATTCAACGCCGACATATTTGAAAACCAAATCTGTCGTAAAAGAGGTTTGTATCTGATTCCGAGAGACTTCTTGACATAACTTACGTCCTTAATGCAGCTCTGAAGCACACCTATGTATGTATAGGTCTCTCTACTGTCAATATGCCTAATAACATTTATATCCACAAGCTCATGGTCTTTTGGAACGCCAATAACACAGGCCAACAATTCGCAGAACCAGAGACCAGACCTACTATACCCGAAGGTTTTTGCTGCGCTGAATCCGAATCTGACCTCAGAAAAATTCCATCACCCTCAGTTTTCGAGATATTCT
>NC_046658.1:57150213-57152997 GCF_010883055.1 Belonocnema kinseyi | reverse complement strand
AAAGAATGCAAATTTTTCTATTGAACGTTGCCCGTGTTCGTCAATAATAGGAAAATTGTCGTAATCGCCGACGTTTCATAGATTCGAATGCATTATTCAGATATTTGTCATCAGAAAAATTCGTTTTTTTCAATGTTAGCTTTTTTAAAAATTAGGAACCTCATGGTAATTTCATAAAATTCATAATTTATTGATAATTTTTTTAAAAACAAATTTAATAAACAAATGCATTATTCGGGCATCTGTTGACGAAAAATTAGTTTTTTTTATGCCAGTCCTTTTCATTGAAAACTTCATGTTGATTTCAGCAACATTTATAATTAGTTCATAAATTTTATGATTTTTTTAACAAATTTAATAAACAAATGCATTATTTGGGTATTTGTCGATGGAAAAATTCGCTTTTTCAAAGTTAAAAAAAAATAAATTTGATTAACAAAAAAATAAAATTAATCAACCAATTGTGAATGTTACTGAAATGATCGTAAAGTACCCAATTAAAAGGACTGATATTGAAAAAAAAAACAAATTTTTTTCGAAGACTAATGCCCTAATAATGCATTTGTTTATGAAATTTGTTTGATAAAATCATAAAATTCATAAAAAAAGTATGAATTTTCTGAAATTATCATGAGATCCCTAATTTAAAAAAAACGAATCTTTCTGACGAAAAATGCCTGAATAATATATTTGTTTATAATATTAACAAGAATAGTCTTAAGAGAAATTGTTTTCATTAAAATATTACTTCCATTCACATTTCTTGCAATATAACTGAAAAAAAGTTAAATTATAAAATATGATGGAAAACATATTTTCAACAAACAATTTGTTTATAATTTTTTGTTGTTAATTTTATCATGATGGATATCTTTATATAATGTGAATCTATGAAACTTCGGCGATTACAACAAATTTCCTATTATATATTTAATATAAATATTAAAAATTGTCATTCTTTTCGTCATATTTATTTATTTTTAAATAATTGAAAAGCTAAATTGAAAATCAAAGTCGACAACTTTTTTTTTGAAATTTTATCAACTTAAAAACAAATAAAACATCCAAATTCGTCCACAGGTTCAGCCGGAATCGTATTTTGAACCAAAAAATGTACTTGTACCCCACTGTGTGGCGGTGTGAGGGTCTAGTTCAGTATTTTTGTTGACATGGAGCTTGGAAAATATAAACATATGTGGGAACAAAAGATCGATATCCATCATGAGATATTTCTTTAAATCCGTTTACTCTAACTCCTAATTGGTCGCCGGAATATCTGCGCGTGGCATAGAACCGCATTCAGAACGTAAAATTCTGAAGGAGGCTGTTGAAACACTCGGCCTTGAATTAAATTTCAGGGGTAAGCAAAATGCATCAACACGCCCAAGAATTGAGGATCTGCAATCACACACTGAACAAGTGAAAGCGGCTGACAATCAATCAGCACATTGTTGATAAAATACTGATGTTATCTGCTGCAAGGATGACAATACAGAAGAGGGAGAGATAGATTAGGGAGAATCAACAGTTTCTCGCTGAATCAACGCGCCTCTTCAGCGATCACCCCGTTTCAGTCAAAGATTCAATCAAGCAGAACGAGGTAGAGACTTCTTTGCGAGATGTAGACAAAATTCTGAAAACACTGGAGTTGAAAGAAGATGCGAGATACTCATAATATCTGAGAAGGCATATCAATCAATCACTGCAGAAGAGGTGAAAAAAGTACTTAGGGGTACGAAGAATTCTCACGCTGCCGGACCAGATGCTATCAAGAACTTTTGGTGGAAGAAGTTTACTTCTACACACCAATATCTGGCCCGAATATTCACCTCACATTTAAAGTCGGAAACGCTCATTCCGCAGTGCCTGGTGTTAGGACGCACTATACACCTACCGAAAAAGGCAACTTGTCGTGACTCGAAAGAAGGTGTATCAGGCTACCGAGAGATCCTGCTAATTGACAGGTGAGTTTTCAAAAGCGCCACAGCCCATAAGCGCATCCTGTCAATTGCCTGGATTGACTACCGAAAAGCCGTCGATTCAACCTCTTATATACTTATCATTTGTCTCGTGGAAAGCTGGAGGGTTCATCCACACATTGTGAGATTCATAGAGAGATTGTTGCCCGTTTGGAAAATTAGATTTACTATCTTATCTGGAAATAATCACGTAACAACGAACGTCCCCTTTCAGAGAATCATCTTTCAGGGCAATACGATGAGCCCCCTGCCCTTTTGCATCACACTTCTACCTCTGTCTCTTGCACTAGGAAATTCTCCTGGATATTTCGACGGCCACAATAATCATCGCGAGTATATGGTCACTCCTATATTTTATATGAACGACCTAAAGATATATGATTTTGGTAAAACCAAACTTCAAAATGCTTTAATATCACCAAGCAGTACATAGGAGAGATTCGCATGGAATGTGGATTGGAAAAGGGTGCCAACATTCGCGTGAAGAAAAGAAAGATTACACAGGCCGACAAAATTTGACAAAGGTCCGGAACCAGAGACCAGACCTAGTATACCCGAAGGTTTTTGCTGCGCTGAATCCGAATCCGACCTCAGAAAAATTCCATCACCCTCAGTTTTCGAGATATTGTAACCTAAAAGTGCAAAAAACACCGTTTTTTATATTTGATATTTTTTATATTTGAGGTTACATAGCATCTTGAACAAATTTTTTTTTCAAAAACGGGCGAAAGCATCACAAAGGAGCACCCTTGCCCTCTGAAATCCACTTTTCAGATTCAAGATAGCTTTTTTTTCATCGATATAT
>NC_046658.1:57144388-57150113 GCF_010883055.1 Belonocnema kinseyi | reverse complement strand
GTGATGTCCCGAAAAGCGCTTACCTCCGATTAATTTGAAACTCAGTATACCTACGTATTTTGACGTGCTGATAAAGAATATGATAGTGAAAATACCCGCAAGTTTGATTTTTATAGTGGAAACCATGAAAACTCCATCCAAATCATGTTTTTTTACGTTAACTTAGTGAATAGTGAACATTTATTTAAAAAGCTTCAGATAAACGTTGTAGATCCTTTGAAAATACATATTTTATGTTCAATGTATTTTTACCCTACGACTGGCAGTTTTCGAGAAAATAAGGGAAATGGCGGTACGAAGTGTAGAGTTGCTTAGGTCACACACGATACCCTTTTCAACGTGTAATGGGGGGGGGGGCGAAAAGGTACACCTATGACTGGCCACAGAAATAACTTAGGTAACACACGATCCCCTTTCCAACGTCTCATGGGGGGCACCCCTGTGACTGGCCACAGAAATAACTTAAGTCATACACGACCCCCTTCCCAACGTTTCATGGGGGCGGAAAGGCATCCCAATGACTGGTCACAAAAATAACTTAGGTCAGACACGACCCCCTTTCGAACGTTTCATGGGGGGCGGGAATTCACCCCTGTGACTGGTCCCAGAAAAAAACTTAGGTCACACGACCACTTTTCCAACGTGTCCTGGAGGGGCGGAAGGCATCCCAATGACTGGTCATAAAAATAACTTAGGTCAGACACGACCCCCTTTCCAACGTGTCATGGGGGCGGGAAGGCACCCCTGTGACTGGTCCCAGAAAAAACTTAGGTAACACACGACCCCCTTTCCAGCGTCTCATGGGGGCGGGAAAGCACCCCTGTGACTGGTCCCATAAAAAACCTATGTCACACATGACCCTCTTTCCAGCGCCTCATGGGGGCGGGAAGGCAACCCTGTGACTAGTCCCAGAAAAAAAACATAGGTTAAGCACGACCCCCTTTTCAGTGTGTCATGGGGGGCGGGAAGGCACTCCTGTGACTGGTCCCAGAAAAACCTTAGGTCACACACGACCCCTTTTCCAACGTGTCCTGGGGGACGGGAAGGCATCCCAATGACTGGTCACAAAAATAACTTAGGTCAGACACGACCCCCTTTCCAACGTATCATGGGGGACGGGAAGGCACCCTGTGACTGATCCCAGAAAAAACTAGGTCACACACGACCCATTTCCAACATGTCATTGGGCGGTAAGGCATCCCAATGACTGGTCACAAAAATAACTGAAATAACACACGACCCCCTTTCTAGCGTCTCATGGGGGCGGGAAGGCACCCCTCTGACTGGTCACAGAATTAGACTCAACCTTCCAAGAATTTTTTATGTTCGGTATTTCTGCGATTTTCAATATTTAACGTCCATCCAGCCTTCCAGGAATTTTTCATACAATTTAAGTCGCACCGCTAAACATTTTGCATTATATCTGTGATTTTTCATATTTATCGTCTATTTGGTCCAAAACCATCAATCGTAGGGTAAAAACATATTCAACGTAAAATATGTATTTTCAAAGGATCTACAAATTTTATTTGAAGCTTTTTTATAAATTTTCACTATTCTCTGAGATAAACGTAAAGAAACATGATTTTTATGGGTTTTTCATGGTATTCACAATGAAAATCTAATGTGCGGCTATTTTCATTATCATATTCGTGATCAGTGCGTCAAAATACATAGGTATATGAAGTTTCGAATTAATGGGAGGTAAGCGCTTGTCGGAACATTATCCGAAAATACTTTATAATGTTCCAATTGAACGTTTAAATGTGCTTAGCTAGTAATGATTTCGAATTAAAACAGTTCATATTTTAATTTAAAAAATTGTTTATTAATTTATATTTAGAGTAGATTTACTTAAACGCTTTTGTATAAAAAATGTTTTGCGATTGCTCAAGTTTTCAAAGCTCAATTCCAACAGAATTTAACTTACCAATTTTAAAATAACGCAAAATGCATTCTTCCAATAAATTATTTTCATATTTTTGTGAACATCAAAATATTTATTTGTGCTGAAAATTTTTAATTCTGAGTTTTTTTCAAATTTTACACTTTGATTAGGTCAGTATTTATTTTGTTTACTTTTTCTCACTCTTTTTAATCGACGCATGTTTTGTTTTCAGTGATCATCAATCTTAACCGCAAATATTTAATTTCCAAACTTTTTTTCACAAGCTAAAGAATAATAACAAAATGAAACAAATATTAAATAAAATAGCAATAATAATTTAATAGTCAAATTCACTTTTTTCATACTATTTCTTGCAATGTACACTGCTGGCAAGAAATATAGGACTATCATTTACCTGGTTTTTGTTAATTTCATAAAATTATCTGATTTTGGTAATTAAATAAATTAAATAAGAAAATTTTCTGTGGCTTATTTTAAAGCTAAATTTCCATAGAATATAATCGACGTTTTGAAAAAACGGTGAGAATTTGCCTTTTGGATTCTGCCAAGATATTTTGAATCTTGATTTCAATCTATTTTCGGTCAAACTTATTCTAAACTGGTCCTCTTCGTAATATTATACCGACATACCGTTTCTTGACAAAGAATATTAATTTTTTAATTTTTTTAATCATCTTTTAGTACTTTTGTAACTAATAATAAGGTACGAAATTGAGAAACATAATCTGAAAAAGAAGGGGGAAAAACTTTAGATGCTGTCAAGGAAATCCGGGAACATGTTGGTAATTTTAAAACAAAATTTCGCTAGACAGTCCATACAATATCGATCCCAAATGTGATCGATTTGTCCTATTTCGTGAAAAATGAATTACTTTCTTTTATTGACCAAAAATCGAACTTTTAAGATCGGTAAAAGAACCGAACGCTGGAGAACGAAACATTTCTTTAATGACGAGTGTATCCTTCAAAAAATGTATTTGGCTCTCGTGACATAGAATTCTTGAATTTGAAATAACAATCAAGAGGTGTGATTTTAATGTTGATTTATCGATTTTCCACGGCATCATACTAAACAGTCAACCTTAAAAATTGAAACTAAGTAGAAGTACCGGATGAATAACTGTTAGAATATTTTTTTATTTGGGGTTGGGTATACAAGATCGGAAATCGTTTTAAGGCTTTTCTGCCTTTTTGTCGTAAATCTCGGAGTAGGCGACTTCATTCAACGTGAAGGTTTGAACAAGTTAGGTGTGATGTAAAACACAAATGAGAGCAGGCAGTCTCACGCATGTGTGTCCGTGTCCACAGAAGAATATAAAAAAACCAGGGAGACCGGATGACTGTTAACTGTTTGTTAGTCTTGGGCTTTAAAGTCCGCACGTCTGTCAGTCCGGAGATGTAATATTAGTGCTTAGTAAACGCCGGCGTTCATTGATTCTTTCTCTCTCTATCTGATATCTGCTTTATCACAGCTTCTCCCTCTTTCTCTGTATCTTCTTTAAACTTACTTTTAACTGACTACCGGTCTTTACTTGATGTATACTTACTCTATAAGCGTGCACCAGAGTCCTGGTTAGCAGAGCGAGCGCTACCTCGAATTGAAAAGTCAACTTCCTTCCTGGACAATTTCATTTAAAATCTTGAGTAAACGAACGGAAATGGCGCATTTGAAATTATAGGAACAACACAAAGATGAAATACATTAAAGTGTTTCTTCTTTCTTTTTATTTTGTTTCTTATTTTTGTTTAATTTACAAATATTAATTTCTAGTTTTGATTCCTTTAAGGCACGAAGTCAAATTTTAAAAACAAAAAAATTTTGATTTAAAGAAATATTTCGTTTCGGTTAAACCAAGAGAAAAAGTCTTAAATGGATATACATTTTCTTTGAATCCAATAATATTCCATCAGTTCACCTAAGGAAAAAAGTCTATATCAATATTTTGTGTGTGGGAATAAAATGTATTCGTTTCTAATGTGCAATTTTTCACGAAAATTTAAGGTAAAAAGATAAATTGTGACGAAATTGTACACAGAAGTAATGGAAATTTACATAAAAGTAAGGTTAGGTCGTTCAGAATAGAAATACAGTAAAAATCTTCTATAGCGACGATTTTGGGGCTGGCGGTGGGTGGGAACTAACTCATTTTAGTCCACTACGCTTTTGTTTGTTCACGCTTGAGTACTTGCCTGAGTGACGACCGCAGACCCCGCGCACGCCACGCAACACTTGTTACACCTACCTGCGGCACGGTGTCAATTCTCGAAAGGTCTATAGAAGGAAGGGCTATTGAAGGGTTTTACTGTGTATAGAATCACGGTAGAAGGTTTTGATGCTTTCTGCAAATCCCTAAGATGCAAGGATGTCGCATTTTTCTTTGTCACACATTATAATGAATTAAATAAGTACCATCAAGAGCCATTCGCATCCGCGTCTTTTCAAAAATTTGAAAATACGTGTCCACGAGAAGAATGCGTTTCGGAAAGATGCGCTAAACGTATAATGTTCAAACTGTTTGTTCTCCGCAATCGCGTGTCGTATTAGTAATGTGGATAAAGAAAATCTTTCTTTGATTTAAAGAGATAATCTGGTTATTCCAAATCACTGGCTTTAATGAAATTATTTCTTTCATTGTGCCTAGTAACTTTTTTGAATTGTAAGAATTTTACTTTAAATCAAACAAATCATTTAAATAAATATCATGTTTAAATTGAAGAAGCTGCGTGACGTAATTTATTAAAATCAAATAATTTTGTTTTTAAATAAAAATATTTTGTATGTTGAATCAAAAAAACATAGCAAATTTTTTTTAATTTGATAAGAACTTTGTTCGGGGTGTACATGAAACCAGATCTGAGCCAAGTCCCACAGCTGACTGCCATGATAAATTTTTATTTATGAAACTGTCATTTAAAACTTAGTCTGGCGCTCGTAAATTTCACCAATGACTTTATTTACCCTATGTTGAAGTATGTAAAAGATGCTGAAGTATTTGAAATACAGTTAAGTACGTAAAAATATCCTGAAGTATATGTGAGATATTCTGAACTGCATTGAAATATCTTGTAGTGCCTTGAAATGTTTTAAAGAATGTGAAAAATCCGCATGTAAAGTAAATATCCGAAAGTACATTGAAATGCCTTGAATCACCTTGAAATATACTGAAATATATGTGGAGTATCCTCAAGTATGTGAAATATCCTGAAGTACCTTGAAATTCTTGAAGTACCTTGAATTATCCTGATATACCTTGAAGTATTCTGTAGTACATTGAAATATCTTGAGGAACTTTGAAATTTTATGGAGTACCTACCTTAAAATATTTTGAACCATGTGAAATAACGTGAAATATGTGAATTAGCCTGAAGTACATTGAAATACATGGGGAATACAAAAGCTGTGAGAAATCCTGATGTATGTAAATAAAATATCCTAAAGTGCAATGAAATATCTTCAAGTATCTTCAAGTCAAAAGTATAGATGTAGGCTTAATCGATCGAGTTGCCAACCTCTCGATTAAGAATAAAATTCAGTTCTTTTTATGCATGATAGAAAAAAATATGCAAGGCATAATTTTTTTAATTACAAAATTATAGAAATTTGAATTATATTTTTGTTTGACTTTTTAAAACTTTAATTTAATTGTTTAGATTTATCATTTTATTTGAACTAAGGACCGACAATGATGTGTCGTTAAGGTAGTGTGCTGTAAAGTATGATACATTTCCCTACACAAGCGAAGCCCAGCAGAGGGTAATCTTAACGTGAAAGCAGAATGAAGGCTTACGTAGGGTTTCTATATTATCTGATGTCGT
>NC_046658.1:57127102-57144288 GCF_010883055.1 Belonocnema kinseyi | reverse complement strand
TTTATTGTTTTATTGTTGAGTAAAAATGATCTAAACGTTAGAATATGAATGTATACCAAAAAAAATTTGTAAACAAAATTACTTTGAATGCCTTCATTAGAAAAATTAAAAAATCATTACTTTAATAACGAAGCAATAAATTAATTAATTAAACATGCAAGATCATAGACTTCCAAAACTTTATTTTTTTAAACAACTTTTTACTTGTTTAAAGTTGATCTATTTTTCAAGTTTCAAATTGAAGTTTGCCTGCTCCTGTGCAATAGCTTTTTCCATCACTGTGATGCAAGACAGGTTTCATGTGTTTCATTGAAATATTACCATTCTTATTCAATCTGAATCTAGAAATTGTTATGAAAACACGCAGGAAGAATCAAAAACCGCTAGTTTATTATATAGAAGTATGAGTTGTAGATATTTTTGAAAATTGTATTCGATGTGACTATTAACATTGTGTGTCAATGTATGTAGATATGCGTGGTCACAAATTAAACGAAGGAAAGATTTAAATTGCATGTTTAGGCAATTTGTAATCAAACTAAAAACTGGTAAAGATTAACTAATTATTATTCAAAATTCAAATTATTATGATTCGTTATGGTCCACTTTTCGAAAATTAAGACTACCAGCGACTTAGTATTTCTTAAATATGTTATCTTTGCACATGTCCGCTTTCTTTAGATTTTCAATATTATACATGTATGTAACTATGTGGAAATTTATTATATATGCACGTACACTCACGTTCAACGAGTATTGCTCATCCTGAGCGAAATTGGTCAAAATAAAAATTTTGATATCTCTGTCGAAAATGCAAGTATTTAAAAAAATCCTATGTGATTTTAAAGTTTGATTCAATACCTTTTAAGTCGGATTGGCAGGGCCAAAAAATAGAAAAGTGAGTATTTTATAGTAAAAATTTTTTTTTGCTCCCAAAAAAAGTTTGTAATTTTTTAAAGAAATTATAGATTGAAACAAATCAAATGAAATAGATGTGTATGTCTGTTTTCTTTAAAATTAGCCCAAGGTAACATTTTTTTTACTGAGCCGTTTTAAAGTTATGAGATTTTTTGAACAAAAAATACTTTTCTCCAACGTTGAATATCTCGGAATCTATGCATTATAGAAAAAAACTCCAAAGAGAAAAATGTTTGTTTTTACATGTAAAATATGTGAAACATATAATCATGAAGTTATTATGGAATTTCTTCAAACTCGACTCCTTATGAGAAATCTACCCGTTCCACGGGCACATTCTCATCGAGTGCTGCTCGCGCGGCTCGTAAGTTTGAGCGCGCCTAGGGCGCGCAACTGTTGGTTTTCGCGCTTTGCGCTCGGTAATATATTTATCTCGCACTTCGCGCTCGATAATGTATTTACCTCACGCTACGTGCTCGATCTTTCTGCATAGACTTTTTAAAACTAAAGTTGAAAGTATCAACAACAGTAATTTGGTAATTGTGAATTCTCTTTTGTTAAAGCTCCTTCGGATTTAACGAACACATTCTCGTCACGTATATCGTGCTTCGCACTCGAGTTTATCCCTGAAACTTTATATCATTCCCATTAATATATATTATTATAATTCGTAACTTGCATTGGTATTGAAACAGACCAAGTTTCATTGTCCCGTTTAAAAAAATGTTCATTTTTTTTTAAATTGGTTATTAAACGTTTTATTGCAACTTTTGTCGTTTTTCCATAAAATGAATTTTCTCATTTCCAATGTTTTTGCTAGAGTTATTGGGCCAATATCGGCATTTTAATCGGCCCAGTGTTGAGCCAGTGCTTGCAGCCTATATTGGCTGTTTATATTTGCCGATCCTCCACCAACGCTTGACCCAGTATCGGCACTTTATTGCGCCAAGTCTCACATTTAGTACGGGGAACCATGTTTTACGAGGATCAGCCAAAGTCTGGCCCAGTGACGGCACATTACTGGGCCAAGTGTCTCTTTTACCACGGCAAACCATGTTTTATTTAAATCGGCCCAATGTTGAGCCAGAGCTGGCAGCCTATATTAGCTTTTTATATTTGCCGATCCTCCGCCGATGCTTGGCCCAGAATCGGCACTTTATTGCGCCAAGTCTCACGTTTAGCACCTAACAAATCTTAAACGAAAGATAAAAAAAAAATTATTGAAAAATTTTCAAAGTTCACGATGAAATTGGTGAAGTCCTGTCATTAAAAATTGTTCATGTTTATGAAAAATTACATTTCCTATCATTGCAAAAAGTTGTAAAGTAGGCTACAACAGAAAAAAACGAAATATTACGCGAAGAAAAATTGTAATCGATTTAAATTATTTATTTAAAAATTATTGTATTGATATTCCTGTTTAAAGTTCGCGTATTGCACATTTACACAATATCGCATAATAATAAATAATTAAAAAACAGAACCTAAAATTTGGTTCTTTAACTTTCCCAAACTACAGCTTGTGAGGATGGATTTTTCACAGAGTTTCAACTTGTCGGTTTAGCGCAGTGGTTAGCACTCTCGACTGCTAGGCGATAGATTTAGGTTAGATGTAGGTTCGATACCCCGTAACGTTAGAAAATTTATTTGTAATATAATGTTCAAAATGTAATATATGTATTCAATCTTAACATGACCATATATATTTATATTCAAGATACTCGCAATCAATTAATGTTTTTTTTTTAAATACCTTTTTTGTCATATCCTTAGACCTTAGATTATAGCAGTATTGGTACCCTGTGTTGGGCCGACAATGGCAGTCAAGCCTTGGCTGCCAAGTTAAGGCCATAGTTATTAATCCGTCATTGGCGCGATAATGACAGCCGAGCTTCGGAAATATTTTTGCTGACTATGGGCCAATGTTAGGCCGTATGTGACTTCGCACTTGGGAATTATGTGTATATATATTTTGAAAATTCTTTATTATTTAGCGTTGCGCTATTCAACGAAATGTGTTACAAAGTTCTATAAAATTTAAAAACCAGGGGGACGTAACCTCGATTGAAAGGTAGGGTATACGAAAAACGTAAAATAGTTCTATAAAATCTAAACTTGTAGCTAAAATACAGTCTATATCGAAAAAGTTTTGAAATCAATTTTTCGCCGAAAAAAAATTTAATCTTTTGCAATAACTTTATACTTTAATATTTGTTCACATGTTCGAGTACACAATTATTTTGTATTACACAATCACTACACTATTTATAATCACACGCTATAAAAATTTGTATTTGTCGCGGGTTCGAACCACGAAGGAATAATAAGGACCCAACTGCCCGTGGGAAGCCATTTGAAAATGGCAACGGAAACATCACCTTCAGAGGTAGACACATTACACGAAGATCTTAAATTTTCGTGCGCAGGTGCGCAGTTGTCCTCTTCCTGTACATGGAAAAGTGTGCGAGTGAGAAAGTTTTTCAACTTGACAAAAGTTAGAGAGATTCTGTTCTTTTATTGATCATCATACACTGTTAAAAAAGTTTGCAATTTTAATATACATTCACTATACATTTGTTTAGTAAATATAAGAACTCGATCTATGAAATTGTTATTTAGAGGTTGCGTAGTAATATTAATATACATGTATATTCATCAATTCTTAGAAGAGCCAGGTAATTTCGCTTTACACAAATTAAAAATTATTTTTGCAGTACTGTTTAATTCTAAATAATGAAGCATTATTTTTGTTTCTAGGAAATTTTAACTTTTATGCACTCTATTTTACTATACATGTATAATTGTATATTATTTTACAATATAATGGTATATTAAATTTACTACACGTATATGCATATTTCTTCCATTACATTTATAATAAAATCGCTATCGAAATTTCTAACAGTGTACGAAAGATACATGAAATAAATATATAAACAGTATCTTCGGTACTTGTTTGAAAAATGTGTGAACAGATTTTAAGAAGGAAAAGTATAGGTAAGTACCTTTTAAATTTGTAATATGATAAAGAAATAATGGAAGTAATATAACTTGATTGAAAAGTATAAAGTTTTTTGAAACGTAAACATAAAAAATATTATAATTTCATTAAAAGTTATTATGAGGTGACTCAGTTTAGAAATTGGTAAATTACGTATTTATAAGCATGTTTGAAATTTAATCAGCACGGATAATTGCAAATAATGTGATATTATAATGAAGCGCCCTAATGATAGAAATCTTAGAGTATATAGGCTCTGAGAAGCTCTGAAAAATTCTCCGCAGGCACTCAGGTTGTGAGTAAAGGTTAAATTTCTAAATAATTTCTATTAAAGTTAAATGACAGTTAGGTAAAACAATAAAATATATAAGACGTTTATTGTACGTACAGTGAGGGCTTTAAAAAAGCAAAGTGTATTCGCCTTCATCGGCGTGTAACTTGCACCACAACCCGGCACTTGACACCTGCATCAAAACAAACGAACAGAACCTCTCTAACTTACGTCAATTTGACAAAATTTCTCACTCGCACACTTTTCCATGTATATGAAGAAGACAACTACGCACCTAAGCACGAAAATGTAAGATCTTCCTGTAATGTGCATACCACTTACGGATAACCTAGCTTCGAGTATAAAGAAAAATCATCTGAAATATATCCTACAGCTGTGCAGGACCGTCTGCAAATTTTTTCAACCCATTCTATAAAAAATGTTGTGAAGCTTATAATAATATATTTATAATATAATAATTTTAGAAATGTTACAAATTATTATTGAATATTTTATGTAATTAAAGAAGATTTTAAATAAATTCAAAAATATTTCAAGATATTTAAAAAGCTTTTAGAGAAATGAATACATATTTTAAGAAATTTAATCGATTTTAAATGATTTCTAAAAATTTACGAAGATTTTAAGAGATTTAACAGACTGTTTTAATACTTAAACATATTTTTAAATTACATGAAGATTCTCACACTTTTTTGAATTTTTTAAAAATCGTTTAAAATGCTTTATTATATTTTAAATTGAAATCAGGCGTAAAATAACGAAATTAACTAAAAATCTTGACCTATTGTATACATAAAATTCAAATATATTATTCTGATAATACAAAAATGAAAGGCAAATAAATGTTAAATACATAATTTATTTAGAAATTGTTTAATAGGATATTTAATAAATCTTAATGTTGTACAAATCTTGGAGTTAGGTGTTCAAAAGCTTCTTCACTAACCTCATTTGCTACAAAAAAAGTCTGAAGACGGCGACCAATGCCGAGTCGACGCGCACCTCACCGACTCATCAATATCGCATAACATGCACAGTAAAATACATCGATTGGTATAGCTGTATCATGCAAATAGCCGGATGCCCAATGCAACAGTTAAACGCAGTGTTCTTTCAAATAGATAGTTGATAAAAGTATACGTTCAATACATCCATGATAGCGAGGCGTAAAATTCTTGTATCTACACTATAATATTTTGATATTTTAATCATATATTTAATGCTACACTTTTCCCAACTATCATTTCAATCAAACAAACTTGCTTTGTCATATTAGGCTTAGTGATTTTCTTATACTTAGATAATAAATCTCAAATTCGTATTGCTGAGACAGCACAATTTCCTTTCTAATTCAGTTAGAAATTCTCAAGCAAACTCGGATTGCCATTAGCCTCAAACTATTTCTTTCAGTGTATAATAGCGTAAAATCGTGATATCGTATATTGCAAGATTTTGCATTATATTATTATTTTATTATATATACGAGGATTCGAGTAGTGGCCAAGAGATGTTAGTACATTATAATATCCTAAAAAACTCCGGAACCTGCTTGCACGTTATTACATTGCGTTTTATTTCAACACAGAGGTTTTGCGATATCATTGTGCGATATCTTTTTCTCCGTGTCCGTTAATTGGCTTAAAAGGTTCATTTTCGTGTGTTTTTTGGAATTTTGTAAATGCTATAACTCTAATAATTTTTAATTTTAAGAAAAAAGTAATTAGATAAATTGTTCGTCTTTTTAAATACTATGAATAACCGTACAGAGAATTCTTGAATTTTGAAAAAATGGTCTCAAAAATATTCAAAAGGCGCTGGGAGGGGGAGGGGGGGGTCAAATTTTACACAAAAATAATACACCTTCTCTGATGAGAATGTAAAAAATTTGTTTGATAAAAAAAGCCATTCAGCGACTTAGCGAGAAAAATGTGTGATTTCCAGAATAGTTCTACTCGCTACTAAAAGTAGCTATCAGTAAACTATCGAAGTGATTGTATTAACTGTTTTGCCAGGCGGACACCTGTTAGATCTCGCGGTTCCCGCTCGATCTTTGTATGTACTCCTCCACATTCTTGCACCGACCCATAGTGGGAGAAATCTGGA
Source organism: Belonocnema kinseyi (assembly GCF_010883055.1). Lineage (NCBI taxonomy): Eukaryota > Metazoa > Arthropoda > Insecta > Hymenoptera > Cynipidae > Belonocnema > Belonocnema kinseyi. Next base: position 57,137,974 of record NC_046658.1, on the reverse strand, counting down.
AATCCCGACTGGAAAGCCTGGTTTACCAAATGGTACTTGAATGTCAAGTTGATTTTTAAGCTAAAATAAGTAAAAAATACAATCTTTTAACACGTTTTTTATCATGTTAGACGCATTTAGACAGGAAGACGCTATCCCGAGTAAAAATGCTTCAACTTGAGTTCGACTTGAATTGCCCCTAATCAAGACATGCTGAAGTCGAAAAGGTCGACTTGAGCATGTCTCAGTTTTGAGACGGAGCGAGACTTCAATTTATGTCTTGGAAACAAGTTTCTATGTCTTAAAGACGTAAATTTATCTCGTGCATCAAATTTTTATGACTCCAACACCTGCCCTAACAAAAAGGGTCATTCTGTCATCAAAGCTAATCTTTGTTAATGATTAAACAATCTCGTATATTTTTAGACTGCGTGTGTGTGTGTGTATTCAATCAACTCATTTACTGATTTTCATTTGTATTATACTTGTTTGACGATGATACCGAAGATACCGAAGATGCTGTTTGTTTTAACGTATTTCTAACGGCTTAGGACCAGGCTCGACTTGAGTCAAGTAAACGCTGTGTCACCTGTGGTGGCCATAACAGTAAGACGAAGGCCTATGTCTCGACTTAGTTTTGAGAAGCAGCCAGGCATCGATGTCTTGGAGACGAACTCAAGATATAACCAAGTCGAACTCAAGTCAAAGAATTTTTTCTCGGGATGGTACCTTTCTTCCTTGAGATATATGTTAAAAAGTATGATAATCTTTACTGCTACTTTTTACAATGTTATTTTCTATGGGCTGTGAAAAATTAACAAAATCGTAACTTATGAAGGAATATTTGGCCTGCTTTTTCTGAAAAAAATATATTATGTTGACTTTACGCAGGTCTATTTCTAGAGCAGAAATACTCTCGACAGGTAAAAATAACGAACGGTCGCCCATACGAGTGCTAACCGCCCTCGAATGTGCTTAACGCATCTTATAAAAAAATTAATAATCACAAACTGGTGGCTCTTTTTTAGTTGAATAACTTTTGTTTAGTTTCTTTTAGCTTGTTCGTTTGCCCAAAAATTAAATTTTTTAATCTTGATATTGTTTTTTTTTTTACGAAAAAAACATAAACTACAGGGTCTATCAAAAAGTGATTAATAATGAATTTATTTTTTTTTGGGTGCACAATTATGGCCTATTTTTGTTTGTGGGATCGACATTTTAATTTTCGATTTTTCATGAAAATTTAAAAAGATTTTGTGATAATCTTGTAGGGCTTTCAAAATTGTATTTTTATCGATAAAAGTCGTAAGGATAAATTGTTCAATTTTTGGAGTACTACGAATAGCCGTACATAAAATTTGTAAATCATGAAAAAAACATTCTAAGAAATGTTCAAGGTGCTTTTTTTAAAATTTGTTTTCATAATATAGCTTGCTTATGAACCCGCCCTTTCTTTTTAAGCCCTTGAAAATGGTGCCAAAACACAATCTAATACCCATAGTCTTTCAAAATTTATTCGGTATACAGACAACAATGACGACGACAGACACCAACCTAAAAACTATTTTCTCAGGCTCAGGGGAGCCTCAAAACGTCAAAATTTTATTAAATCCGCGAAAAAAGTTTTCCTCGAACTTTTGTATTAAGATTTAAAATTTAAATCATACACTGAAAAAAAATTTGCATTGAATCAAGTAGGCTAATTTACTTGGCTGATTTTACTTGAAAGAAGCAAGTATTTTCTTTTTACAGGGGACCGATTTTCTTGAATCAAGAAAATAATAGAATCAGAACAACTATTTGAATTAAGAATATATTTACTCTAAGCAAAAAACTATTGAGTTAATTTGTTTTATTATACTTATTTTCGTGAAGTTTAATAAAATATTGAATTAAGAATATTATATTCCCATGATAAATAACAAAAACTCTAACAAAATTCTTGATCCAAGTAAATTCATATACTTGTTTTGACTACTATTTTAATTGAAACAATGTTCATGTTCTTGAGACGAGAAAATGAATATATTCAGCGAAGAAATAATTTCTCTTAAAATAATGCTTGAATATTTTCCTTCAAATAATTATTTATTTGAAACAAATGTAAGATTTAGTGTGAAGATACCTATGTCATCAAAATAGAATCACATCATTCTTTTCAATATAAAGACAGACTTGATACAATAGACATCGCACACATATTATGAAAATTAATATATTGGTCTAAATTAATTTACTTTTTACTGCAAAAGTATCTTATTAAGCTGACATGATATGAAGTTGGTTCTCTTCGCCGCTAACAATTATTTTGAAATTCATTAATACTTATAAAATTCAAAACATTGGTGCACATAACCAATAAATGTTATAAATGTACTGCGTCTAGAATTTTTTCGCTGATTATTTGTATGTATTAATCTACTTAAAATTAAATCATTTCGAATTTTTTTAACCGTGAAAAATTTTTGTAAATAATAAAAAATAAATATATGACAGCATAAAACAAAGTTATAAGCTTTAAAAATGCTTAAAAATAGAATTATGACATTTTCTTGATAATTTAAAAAAATGTTATGCGTTTATAAAGCAAAATATTTAAGGAAAAAAAATTCAATAACATTTTTAAACAGTTTATTAAGAATGCATTACATTTTATGAAAGAATAATTTAAAAATTGACAATTAAAATTTTTTCAAATAAAAGAATTAAGAATGCAAGGAGGAAGCAAATAAATATTTTCCATACGACCACCACCGTGAAAGCCTATCACTTTTAATCTGCAAGTTCTTGCACCAAACGTTTCTTTACAGAATTATTTTTTCTTCTGATTTCGAAGTACTTTATACTTGAAATAAAAATAAAATATCGAGCACTTTTTTAAATGGGTAATATTTAAACTGGCGATCAATTCTTTTTTACATATTTTAAATTATTTTTGTTTGAAATTGTTATTTTAAATTAAAAACTGAATTAAAAAGTACTATAAAAGAAGTAAATCGAAAGCTGTGTGTTTTACAGAGGTTTTTAAAAAACAGAAAATATTTATTTGTCACTGAGGTTATTAAAGCGTTTTTCAACTCAAAAGTGATTAGTTTTTTATAAGGTTTAGATCGTTTTTAAGCGGATTACATTTTTAAAGAAAAAAGTATTGAGCCCTTTGTAAAAGAAGTGAAGTTCAATTATTTTTTGCATATTCTAAATTGTTGTTTTAGGAAAGCAATTCCATATTCAAATCTTAGTAAAAAAATTTATGATCAAAGCATTCGATACATTAAAAACTTTGTGCTTTATGTAAATTTTCGTATAGAAGAACATTATTTTTTGTCATTGATGTTCTTAAAGAATTATTGTACGTGCAACTTTTCTTTATTATTCATTACCTTTGGGGCGTTTTTAAGCGTTTTAAATATTTAGAAACAACAAGTGTTAAGTCCCTTGTTAAATAAGTGAAACTTACTTCTCTTTTTCACATATTTTATATTATTGTTTAAGAAATTTTATTTTTCATTAAAAATTGAGTAAGAGAGTATTATATACAATAAAAGAGTTGGATAAATTGAAAACTGCTCATTTTATGGAGAATTTTTATTTATTGTTTATTACTTTTAGATATTTTATAACATTTTTAAATATATTAAGAAAACAAAAGTATAGAGCCTTTTTTGAAATAGGTAAAATTCAATTCTAAAATTTTTATAAATAAAAAATGGTTGAGGCTCACCATACGACTTCGTAGGATGCTGCCTTGAAATTCTTATTCGAGATTTTGTCACCGAGATCCAAGTGCTTCGATAGCGAAGTCGGTAGAGCGCGCGGTTAGGACACTAGTTTAGGTAGTTTAGGTACTTTAGGAGGGGTTCGAATCTTCGTGGAGGGCGATTTTTCAAAGAGATTAAGCGTGCGATTATATTTGTAAGTGGCAGTGTGCGAGAATTACGTGTTTTAATAATTTAAAAATGATGATTATATAACAATAATTTCGAAAATAATTTTTTTTTTCATTGAGAAATAGTGTTCAGTTGAGGCTCATTTTATTGATCCGATCCCTTATATTCTTATGTTAAGAAAATGTATTCTTGAAGTGTATCAGAAATGATTTCTTGGAAGTGAACTATGTTCTACATTTGAATACATCTCTATATGAAGTAACACAATAAAGTTTTAGAACAATACTTAGAACAATACCAGAACCTCGGTAAAAGTAAAGAGTTTCACAAAGTCATTGTGTAAACTATAAAGCTCTCTCCTTGGTCCTACTACACGGAGAAAAATAGATGTTAGCACAGACTATCTAGATATTAATAGGTAATATCTTAGCGATTTAACTATGGGACAGAAACCTAGATACTGAAGTAGAGCATCCGTAGATATTAAAAAGAAGATTTTAACTGACAATATCGAAGATATTAAAGGGCAGAATCTAAGATATCCAAGAAATATTTTTTAATTGTGCAAAAGTTACCTATAAAGCATGCCATTTTCTGTAAAATGCAAAAGAATGTTAATATCGTAGTCCTCTGTTTTGAAAATCCGAATCCTCAAGCATTCGGCTTTTTGCATAATTATGCGATTTTTGTTTTAAACAGTAACACATTGTTCAAGGCTAATAAGAAAGATGCCTGTAGCTGAGTCCTCATTTTCTTGAGAAAATTATAACATATCCAAAAACATTTAATCCATTTTCCACCAAAACTTATAGTGCAATAGATATACGGAAAACCACAATACACACGATAAAAGCTCAAGATACAGACGAAATCTTTTGTTGCCGCGCCAAACATCAGCGACCTTGCTCCGATAAAATTTAGCTTTTTCAATATCTTAGATATTAACTGTCAATATCAAATATTTTATACTTTCAATATAAACAGATATTGCCCTTTAATATTCTGTATGTTGAATAGAAGATATTAGATAGTATGCCGTAATATCTATATATTATGGTTAAATATCAAAGTTTTTAATATCTGCTTATCAATATCTATTTTTCTCCGTGTAGTGTCCAATGTCTTTCGCTTCAGGCGTCATTCACTCCATTGATACTCTTCGTCATGCATTTTTTGTAAACGATTTGTCGCCAAAATTTTCTGTCTTCTCATAACTCTTTAGCTTCCTTTACGTTCAAGCATTTCCTCATGCAAGCTCTTGTGTTTCTATGGCTGTTTATATTTTTTTAAAATAGAGTCTTATTCACACATTCCAACCACATTTTCCTCGATCTATCTCTAGTAAAAAGCTAATTTTTATTTTATTTGCGTTAATTTTTAGGTCTATTTTCTTCATAACTGTATTCAGTTTGTCCAACATTATTTGCAAGTCTTCGATTGACTCTTCCATAACAACCTTATCGGCCATGAAATCTAACCCATCGCATCCTTGTCTAGCACCTTGCCTAATATCGAACCAGGCACTCAGTTCCCGATTTACTCTCACAACTGCTTTGCTACCTGCGTATATTGATTTTAATGCTTTCAGGAGCTATCGATTCACTGCGTACTCTTCCAGGACTATCCAAAGCTTACTTCTATTCACCTTATCAAACGATTGTTCTAGATCAACGAAAATGCACAGAAAACTGGTTTACCCTGTAACTTTTTTCTATGAATTGTCTCAAGCTAAATATTTTATCCGCACAGGGTCTTTCAGGGAAAAATCCACAGTGGACTTCCCAGATCTTATTTCCCGTTGTTTCTATTGCCCTATTAATAAATGTTTTTACATATACTTTATTTGCGATATTTCTCAAGCTGGCCTCTGTAATGATTGCAGCTGCTTTTATCTACCTTTATTTTTTATATTTGGACGATAATCGCCTGTTTCCAGTCATCTGTAACTTCTCCCTCATCTCGATACAAAAGTTTATCAAGTCGCACAGTCTGTGAGGTATCTCTGTATTCGAGCATTTTAGCGTGAATGCTATCTAAACCAGGAGCCTTACCATTCTTGAAGTTCTTAATGATATCCGAACCTCAGAGACGCTAAATTTTCAACCGGGTTTTCCCACGTATCGTGTTCTATACCGCGGATATGCTGCCGCATGGGTCGTATTGAGACAAATAAATCGCCATCAACTGTGATTAATGAATAGAAGCAAAAATTACTAAATACTTCATACGTAAACACGTCAATAAACCTTTTATTATCCTCGATTTTGAGGTTCATTGTTATATTCATATTTTAATGTGTATGCATGCATATCATATAACGATTACACAGACGTTAGGTAATTGTCTCTAAGCGCCCCCTTTCCGTCTAGTGATATAAGATAGAATTTCAGTGTTGAACAGGCCGTGATTGATCGCATGAATAAATGACCAACTAATGGGGCTGTACTAAACGAATCAAAACTTGAAAAAATGCTTTGAAAACATCTAGGTTGAGAAACAGAAGTTAAATTTATGAATGTAAACTTTTCGCATTTTTGAGTAATAATTTAACTGTCGTAATTTTTTCATTTTGTTTTATATATTTTAAACTTTGTGAAACAATTCCACTGGAGAAAAATAGTAGCTGAGGGAGAGAGGGTCAAATCTGTTGGTTTGTGTAGATTCAATATTTTTTGACGATTTTCTAACTGTTTTAATATCAATATAAAAGTTTCTCTCACTGCAGTTTTCATTAAATTTTTCACATCCTTTTCATTAATTATAAGTATTTATTGAAACAATAAATATTAAAAATTTTAACACAATTTGAAAAAAATGTGCCTTTTTCGACTAAGGATCTTTGTTTTACTACGAAAAGAATGCTTTTTTTGCGTTAATGTAGTTGTCGTGCCAAAAATCAGGCCCATAGAAAAAAAAAGTTTCCTATGGTTTTGAGAATTTCAATTATATTGACAGACATGTGTTACGTAAGAAAAAACTTATTTTGTATGGAAAAAACTTCAAACTTAAAAAAAAATTCTTTTAACAGTAGTTTTTGTAATTTTATCTTATTTTATTGTCGTATTTTACCAATTTTTTTAATTAGTTAAATTGTAATCCAAATTTGAGCTTTTTCAGGGTAAAAATTCCGTACAACTCTGTTTATAATTTTAAAAATAAACCAATAACCTTCAAATTTAATTTTTTGTTTAAAAATGTTTGTCTTTAAAAAGTGTTGTTTTAACGAATTTAGCCATAGAAAAATTTGCTTTAAAATTTGAATTTGATTTTTGGCACAGCTACTTTAAGAGCATAGAGGATAAAACTCGGCCCCTTCAGATAGATTGGACAACTTACGTTTTTTAATTGGCATTTCAAAAATAATGTGTCTTATAAAAAAAGGAACTCTTTTGTTTGATTGTAATCAACAATAACTGTTGAAAATGCTATGCACAAAAAAGCTAGGAAGAAGTTTTAATCACTTTGATTGTTTTATCATTTTTTCTGTATACAAATGTTATTACAATTTAAAAAAAAACTAATTATGAAAGTAATTAAACTGTAGGTGCATGTGTTTTGAAATTTCACCATAAACTGCTCTATTGAATGAATTTGTGACCTACTTGAACTTCCATGAACCTGTAGGAGTTTATAAAATCACTTGTGCTTTTACATTGCACTCTATTTAAAAAGAAAGGATCGCGCGTCGCTGTATTAAGAAATAAATTTTAAAATAAAGACTTGTCAGTCTTATCAGCACTTTCCCATGGTCCTTTATGGCACCAGTAGCGCCGTAGGCGCGATAATAGCGTACATACGGCGTGCAAGCCTCTTGACTGCCAGATGACCCACAGTGCTTGCAAGATAACCTAAAAGCCTCTGTGGTTTAGCTCAAGCTGTCAGAGCTTTACCTATTTATAAGTATGATTTTCTTACATATTGGCAACCTTAAAACCCACGCACCTGACGTATTTGCTACAAATTGCATTTTTTAAATAATAAATCATACGGAAAATCACTATTTTTCCTCTCATCATTCAAACAATTCCTTCAAATATATTAAGCATACTATAAAGGAAGTAAATAAATAATTAAATTGTTTCTTTGAATATTTTTAGACTTTATTAAAAAAAAAATATTGCCTTTTTTTTAAATAAAGTTCTCAGTGCTTAAAATTCAAAGACATGTGAATAGTTTTGAAGTACAGGTGTGCGTCCTAGATTAGAGTATGTGGTCCGTGATGGACCCATTTTCGAAAAAGCCACCACTTGAATCTTAAGCACAGTTTCCGTTTGGGATTCGTCAAGCGCCACTTTACGCCTTAACATAAAAAATGGAATACACCTTGCATGAAAAAGCCAACTGTCATTTTTCCCGTGAGAACTATGCGATATTTTAATTCTTATAACATAAAAATATACATAGATACATAATTACATATAAGTTTGTGCGAAATAGGAAACGAAGACTATATTATATTATGTACAATGCTCCTTTGGTTATACATTCTTGGTACCTTTTTGTTTTTGGATTTAATCATCACAGTCTAGTTAAAATAGAGTTTCGTATTTTCACTCTCGAGTTACTAAACTTAATATTATTTCAAAAGATGACTAATGAATTACTGAGAAAACTATTGTGAAATGAAGAGATGGAAAAGAGATTTGAAATGTCTTTCATCAGTAAGTTTCACTATGAATCAACTATCAAGAAAGTACATTTAGATTGTGCATATAGGTGTAATGCATGCTTCGGTTGGTTTTTCTAAACTAGTAAGTTATACTCGTGTTGCACTAAAATACTAATCTGACTAAGATATTATTAACTAAAATATTTTTAAAGCATAAGTACTGTAGAACATCACACATAATTTACAAGTTTTGTATGTTTTTCGCCCTCAACTGTACCCTCCTTTGTCTCTTATTCTACTAGGTGAATCTATCTGAACTATATGAATTTTATATCATATGATATCCAATTTTTATAACTCATTACTTATAAGTGCACATAAATCACCAGTTTTTATTTACCCTAATGAAAATGATACGTTTCTACCATAGTCGTTGAATGTTCTGATCTGCAGAGATCTGATCCATGTAGTTAGCATATTGCATTTGAAAATTTGTTGGTCCAAAATAGTTTTGATAGTTATAATCAGCATTGAGAGGATCAATCGTTGTTCGGTTATCAATTCCCAAAGATTTGGGTTCTGAAGATATTACTTTTGAATCTGTATACATTTCGCTTCCTAAATAAGTCTTGAATTCCATTTTTAAAGGTTTCATTTCTTCGTGAACCATCTGTCGATGTACATTCATATTCATATTTGTTCTGTGAATAATTTCAGGGTTCATCTCCATCCGAAAGTCAGGAGTGATACTGTTTTCTATCCTCATTTCACTCGAACTGCATCTGAAATCAGGACTCAGACGTATATCGCTAGTTTTAAAATCCGCTTGAATCCCTTGATTCACTTCTCCTCTGTAGTTCGACCAGTAGGGGTTATAAGCATCATGCAGACTAGGCTTGCCATCCTTGATTAGAACTGAAACCGAAGTTTTCTTCAAGGGTTGATTGCTTTTCTGATTCTGGCTTTGAAGCTTCTCGGCGTCGTCGAGGCGAGCTCTTTTATTTTTGTAGCGGCGATTCTGGAACCATATTTTGACTTGAGTGCTGGTCAACTTCAGATTTTGGGCCAACATTTCTCGTTCTGGAGCACTCAGGTATCGTTGTTGTTTGAAACGTTGTTCGAGTTCGTAAACTTGAGTCTGGAAAAAAATCAATTTGTTTATATGATATTGCATACAATTTTCTTTCTTAGGGGAAAAGATTATAATTTTAATCTAGTTTTCATTACTTGCCGCTCTACTTTTTACAATTTGTGAAATAGGTATCGAACCTTCAAATGACCAAAATATTTGTTTAATTATCGCAAAATTGTTTTAACTAGACAAAATTTTCGGCATAATTTTAATTTGAAACAAAATCTTTCAAAAATTACAATTTATTTGAACATTCTCAGCTTGAAGTATATTAATTTTGTATTACTTTCAAGTGCGTCTTAGAAATTGAAAAAAACCAGATCTTATATTATTACATTTTTGACAGGGGTGAATGAGCCAGAAATGAGTGTCTACATTTCTGAGGATAGGGATAGCATTTATCTCTGGTATTACTTACGATACATAAACGAAAATTGACACCGGAAATAATAATACCTAGGCGTAAGACCTTCTATAAATTTTAAATTTGGTTTAAATTCGATTTTAGAACATTAGATTTTTAATATTGTCAAGATGCACTTTTCTTTCAAGTTTAAATATTTTACCTCTTTAATCATCTAAAATTTGAAGACTGGACGTTTTTGTTCGTAAAAAAATTAAAAATCATACAATAGAATAAAAATTAATTTTTCTTACTTGTGAAAAGAGCACTCTAGGTTTTCTTTTGGTCCTCTTTCCTGTTTGACTTTTTCGTAATTCTGTTCTGCTCGATGTGACTACATTACCTGAAATCATAAACAGAAGTAAGAATATATCAAATAAAGCTAAAATGGCAATACATAATTCTATATTTGTACCGACTGTACTATACGGTAGCGAGACATGGACTTATCAAGAAAAAGATAAGAGTAAAATTAACGCAATTGACATGAGATTCATGCGCATAATAAGCGGGAAATCCCTAATGGACAAAGTAAGTAACGAGATAATTCTAAAAGAATGTGGTGCAGAAGAGACGCTAGTAGACACATGGGAAAGAAATCGGTTAAGGACATGTTGAGAGAATGCCAAATCAACGACTAACGAAACAAGTGTATCAAGGTAAAGTAAATGGCAGCGTGTCCAGAGGTAGACCGCGGAAAGAATGGTTAGAATGTGTGAATGAGACCCTAGTTAGTAGAGACATAAGAAGTCACAGAAAGACGAGAGCCTGCATGAAAAAATGCATGGACATAAAAGAAGCTAGAGAAGTATGCCAGGACAGGAAAGTATGGCAGCAAATAGTTAATAAAAAGAGTGTCAGT
>NC_046658.1:57111386-57127002 GCF_010883055.1 Belonocnema kinseyi | reverse complement strand
TGAATTATTTTATATAATATTCATTTGTTTTATACATTTTTTGTATAAAATAAATGAATATTATATATAAAACTTCACACTATATATAAACTATATATAATATTTCTGCCTGGGAAACGAGTTAAAATGAGAGAAGAATGTTTCTAAACAACATTGTAATCGGCTCTCATCATGAATAAAATAAAATTTTAATGCCAAATAATCTTATGGGCCATTGTCAAAAAATTAAGAATAGAAAATAATACACTGCGATTAATGTGGCTCAAAGGTATAAGAAAAACTAAGAATTTTTATCTCGTGTTTAAATTTAAAAAATCTCAAGTTCATGTATAAAACATGGATCAAATTATTAGGAAATATCTTAAAAAGTATTTATTGCGTGAATTACTTAATAATACCTGCAAAATTGCAATGTGTCATCTTTTAATGGAATTGTTAATAAATAGAGCGAATAACAAAAGAAAACAGAAGTTATGAAAAATACTTTAAACTTCAATTCCTTTTGAAAATTGTCCCCCACTACTTAGTGATTTGTTTTTATTTTATAAATACTACGTTATCAAATTTATGGCAAATACTCTTATAATTAAAAAAATATTATAATGAATATTTTTTAATTTATGTAATTTTAATACACTGTAAACACTATTTGTTATTGAAGAAAAAATTCTATATTTTCCGAAACAATAATAAAAGTCATAATAGCTTATAATCAAAATTTTAAGAAAACTATTGTCTATAAAATAATGTTTTTTATTGACAAATTGCGTTTGCTCTATTCTTAGAAGTATTTTCAAAAAATAATTAAACCTAACAAATAAACATTTCTCTAAACACAGAAAACAGTTTGGTTAAATCGACCATATTTTTGTTGTTTCAACATAGAATATGGTTATTATGTATAGAAAACAAAATATTGGTATGAACCAGCCACATTTTAGTTTCTTTAGCCAAATGTTTTGGTAGATAAAGTATCTGTTCCATTAAAAAAAATGTTGTTGGTTCAATAAAATCTCTTGTTAGATCAACTAAATTTTAATGTATATCCAAGATAATAATATTTTTGGCTGTAGATATTTTTTTCCAGAGTGTAGGTTCAGATTTCTAAATAAAAATATCAATTTCAATTTAAAATATACTAACCGTCTTCAACGACAGGTGATTCGTGATAAGGTGGTTCAACTTGGCTCAACTGGTGAACGTGGCTCATCTCAGGGTAACTTTGGTAGCTGGATACAGGTTCTTCTTTGAATTTTTCAACATTCCAATTTCCTTCTGGAATCATGTTGTATGAATAGTAATCCTGGTGAACTGAATGTATCTGACTTTGTGGTTCACTTTGTTGATGCTGAGGATAACAATCCATTGCATTCATTTGTTGATCTCCGTTAAGAATATCGCGAACGCTGAAAGGTGTTCCAACGGATATCGCAGTAGGCACCATTCTAACACATTCTTGCAAAATTCAACTGAATATTTTTTTTTTAAATGTTCTTCACTGCTTAGAAATTTCAGCGAATATTTTTTTAAATATGTTTCTGGTCGAAATAACGTATCAGTTCTTTATTTGGCAAATAAAATTTAGAAGAAAAAAATTGTTTAGTTAATCCAGCAAACCCAAAAGCACTTGAATTCACTAACTGATTTTATTGTATTTCTTCGCGAAAATATCCTTGAAGGAATATTTTATTTAAAACCGTTATCATCGCCACAGATTTAAATCTGATTAAATTGAATTAAATCAGAGATAATTTAATAAATTGCGTTGTTTGACGCCCAGAAGGGAAGAACTTTAGTGAAAATCACAGTGATCTGAATCGATGCTGTTGACTGTCGGAGGGTGGTTTTATGCTTGAGTGATCAGGCCGGAGGACAAGCGTGTAATGTGGACTTGGGTCTTCCCTCGGGAGATGGTCGGGAGTCAAGTTTTGTTTCACCGACAAGAAAAACACCATGCGCGTGCGCCCGTGTGTGTGGGTTGACAGACGCAAGATTCTGACCAACACAAGCATGACATGTGATGAATCTTTAAATGTAAAACTCCTTGTAATACGGCACGAGCTGTGCATGGTGGTCCCCAATAATAATGTCTATCACAAAGAGATAAAACATCCTTGGTTATGCTAATCAATTTGGCAACCTTAAAGTGATCCGATTATTGCGGGAATTATCATCCACTTAATTACAAAAACTTGTGTAAATGAACTATACATGTTTATTTTCAGGGTTCCAATGACTTATTTCATATTATGTATATATCTTTCATGTATATGTATAAAAGGTACATTTTCCAAAAGAGTGCTAACAAATGAAATTGAATTTTATCAGGAATAATGTTTCTGAAATAATGTTACCGTTGTAAATATATTTAATTTGCATCAAGTATGTACCTGAATAGTGAAGGTTAGGCGAAAAGGGTTAGATGATTTCGATTTCTTCTTTCAGAGACATCAATTAGTTTATAATTATCTTATAACTCTTAGTCAAAAACAGGCTTGCTCAACACCCATGCTTTAGTGAAATTTGGCTATGAATACTATTACGACTTCTAAAGAATATTATTTTGCAGTTCTTCAAGTTTATGTCTTTAATAATCGCACGGCTTTGCTATTCGATTCTGTAATTTGAGTTTTACACTGTTGATGCTAATTATTTATTTTAATCTGATGCAAGCAATTATATTGGGAACATGATAATATTTTATTATTTATTAATATTTATCATTAATATTTTCTGTAATTTGACTCCGTAATTAAGGCATTACAAATTGCCGGTCATACCCGTGTGGCTTCGCCTATAAATGACTTCAAGCTATATTGTTCACCCCCCCCCCCCACACACACAATTAAATCTTATGGAGAAATACATAAATATCAACAGAACTGACTCCCCCCTCCCCTCCACCGACAGTGCGTAACCTCGTCTACGGACGAAGTCTTTTGGAAAGAATGATTGTTATAAGAAATTAATAGATGTGATTATATTCGTAGTGCCTCCTCACATAATACAAAGTTTGTGAGCATCAAAGTTCTTAGTACATGCATGCCTGCAGTGACGTCAATTCAGACAGCCATGCCGTGAAATCATCACGGGGCGGAGTTAAAGTTAGTAGTCCCGCCTATAGTGAAGATTTTTTACCCATTTTTTTTAGAAATAAAGCTCCATTTATTCTGGTATAATTAGACTGAGAAGGACTAACAAAGATCTTTGACTTGTTGACTATATTCAAATAAAATTTTTTACATAAAGTAATAATTAAAGCAACAGTGTAACCTCAGAGTCATTTTTTATCTATCAGAGACTTAAATTCTATCCAGTTTTTACATTCTCATTCACGAGAGTTTAATAGAATCGTCCACATTTTCGATCTCTAGTTTTTAATAGACCTTTACTTTTCGGCTAAAAATCGGCTTAAATCTTGGATTGGGCCCAACGAAGGCCTATATATTTTAAAAGTAATAATAGTAAGCTGTAACAAAAATAAAACTTTTTGACTGTACTAAAATCAGATTTATTTCAGAAGTAATTGTGTTTTTGAAAAACGCCTACATTAATATTGGGCATATGAATTATTAAATTTTTTATTAATACTTATGGATGATTGCCAAAATGTTTATCATTTGAAGTCACAGTCATTTTACACTTTTCTTCTAAATAGTATATTTTTTCGAAAATCACCTTTGGATTTTGAAAATTGCTTTATAAAGTCTGTCTCACAAAATTTTATTTTGCCACTCTGCATTGATATTTTAGAACAAAACTGAAAAATAAATATTTGTTATTCGGAGAAAATGAGAAGCTGTTTTAAAACGCTGATGTTAAAATCAAGTAAATTGTGAAATTAGTCATTTTGCTCATATTTTAAATATTTTGATCTGTTCTGTATATAATTTAAAAAGATTACTTTTGTTTGTTTTATCTTATTCACAATGGTACATATCCTTTCACGTGCCTTTTACGATGAAAATAAAGACTCGTGTATTTCTTCCAATTTATGAAGAAATGCGTTGATTTCTTAGAATGCACTTTTATGACAGGATTAAGGACCTTGAAAACCCAGATTTTTTGTGTTCAATATTTTTCTCTACTATACATAAATAGTTTTCGAATAAAAATAAATTTGTATAATATAAATCTCAACTTTTTTTAAAATGTTTTTCCTGAAGAATTTTCAAAAAACAATTCCAGATAATAATAAACAAGAATTTTTTATTTGATCTAAATCGACAGAATACGTATATGTTAATAAATTTTATTTGTTCAAAATAAAGGCAATTTGTCCAACAGTTTCTCGCAAGAAATAATTAAGGAATTAATATAACTTCGGTACTTCTGTGGGTCCGGGTCGTGTGTGATGTGACAAGCGTCAAGTCACATTTTAACATGTGACAAGCGGCAAGTCACATTTCGACATGATACAGTGTGGCTTGTCACTTTTCCGGTATGTCAAACTTGCGTCACATTCGCAAATGTCACATGCCGAAATGTGACTTAACCGCATGTCACTAGATACGACCACGTGGCTCTGACAACTGATGTTTCTTTAATATAGTAATTTATATGCCAATTTGTTAATAAATTTGATTTTGAAAGAAAAAAATTTTGCCCACAGTTTTCCTCAACTAAGAATGTTGTTATAACCTTAGTGCTTCTTTATCATACTATATTAAATAAATATCAATTGTCAGAAAAGCAACAAAATAATTATATAATTAATTGTGAAATATTTAAGCTTTATAAATTAGGTTCAATAAAACGTATGCTTTCTATCGATTTATGGAAACTCGTGTTAAAAAAACAAGAATCCAATTAACAAATTTGGACTACAGCGAAGAAACAAAGAAGCTCCTATTTGAGAAAATAAAAAATAAAATAATTTTCGGACAAAAATAAAAAAGAGGAAAGAAAAATGAGAAGGCAACCAACCACATCTTCTTCCTTTTTTTTCTTTCGTCTTTTTTATATTTATTACTATCAAATTAAAATAAAATAACATTCAAAACCGAAATGTTGGTAATTCAATTTTATTTGTTTAATTTTTAAAAATCTTATTTTTATTTTGAATGTTATTTTATTGTAATATGATAGTAATAAACATAAAGACGACCAAAGAATGAAAAAAAAAAGAAAAGGGATACGGTTGATTGCCTTCTCATTTTTCTTTCCTCTTTTTTATTTTTGTCCGAAAATTATTTTATTTTTTTATTTTTTCAGATTACAATAGGAGCTATTTTTTGTTTCTTCGTTGTAGTACAAAGCTGGTAATTAGATTCTTGTTTTTTTTTTTTTAACAGAATTTGCATCAATTTGATTATTGGACGTTAAATAGAATTTTTTATTTGGATTTTAATCCAATTTAAATTTCTTAAAGTTTTCTATCGATTTCGATAGAATAAAACTGTTTTACTGATTATTATCTGGTATTATTTACTATGCGTGGAAATAGAAGTGGTTTCAAACATTTACTGTATCTCATAAATTAAAATGCATAAATAAGCCTCGAGTCTTTCTTTGTACAAGGTTGAATGTATGAATTTGCATATAATATTCACTCAGGGAAGCTTGTGAATAAGTTAATTTGACGAAAAGTAGCTTTTTTACCCTTCTAAATATTTATGTCAGAGCAAAACAATTAAGGGCTCGCTTAAATTATTTACGTGGAATTGGCAGCTCTATAGAATTTGGCGAAATGTAGTTAATGTATGGATACATTTCAAAAAGTGTATTTTTTTGTTTGTTTTTTTACATAAAATGACAAAAAATGAATGTGTGAAAATTAAGAAATAATGTTATAATTTAGTAATATGTCAGGAAATAAATATACAAGACGCATAAACAGATAAATACGAGAAGTCATTTTAAAGAATATGCAAACAAATTATTTTAATTACAATAATACAAATAATGTTAAATTATAATCATTCTGAATTGCGACTTATTGTAAAAAAAACTAATATTGGTCCCTGTGATTAATAAATTAATGACTTTATTTTTATTTCTAGTAATTTACTTATTGTTGAATATAAATCAATTTTTTCTCTGAAAAAAATGATATGATACATCTGTTTCGCCGGCGCCTATATAGATCATGTATGAAAGTCTTTGATTTAAAAAAGGGAATTAAAATCTGCGACACTGTAATATAGTTATAGTATATGAACTTCGGATTTTTTACATCTTTCAAAGTGATGGGTCTCGCCCACACGTGGCCACTCAATATTAAACACGCGTACGCATACTTTGAGAACTGTGGTTTTTGATCCCTCATAAAATGGGTTTGAAGCAACACAAAACAATTCATTTTCCCACCAACGAAGAGAGCGCGCGCTGCTTTTTCTTCGTTTAACACTATCCAGACGTAGTCCCAGGCGCCTTGGAACCCTTGACGGGACCGATTCGAGAAACGGGAAATTCTCTCTCCAAGACCCTTCTTCAAATTTTTTATTAACGCATTTTTGATATCATGACACCATTTTCATGGTGCATGAAAGTTGTTCAAAGTTTTTTTTTATGAACTGAGTTTATAAGAGGAATAATGAATATAATGTTAGACAAAATTATCTCTTATTTTTCGATGCTTGTTATGGTCACTATTTTATTGAATTTTTTTTACGATAAGAAATATTCACTTTACTATAAGAAATTATTATTTGAGGAATTTCGAAATTTTTATATGAGTTAAACAAACTTTGAAAAAATTTTTATTTAATTTTACTTGTTATTTCAGTTATTCTAATATATATTGTAGAGCATTTTAGCACTTACAAAATAAATAGAATGCAGTGGCTATTCGTCTAACTTTTCTGACAAATAGCCCTGGCGAGACGAGCAGGTCCCACTTCCTTTTTCCAGCTCCACCTGGAACTGCTGGTAGTCCTTAAAAGCTGAACCACTGGCGACGGCCTAAATAAAATCACAAGAAATATAAAAATTTCGAGAAAAAAAATTGTTAAAAAAATGTTATTTCATTTTTTTCACATAAATATTTACATAAGTAAATTCTGTGTAGTTTTCCACAATTAATTTAAAAATTTGAAAAACCGATTAAAAGGCCCACAACAATTTTACTTTGAACATGTTGAAGACGTTTCAAAAATTTTGATTCTTAACGTTTCGAGAGCCTAGAATGTTAATTGCGTACATATAAAAAAGTTCGGAAAAAGTAAATCGATTTTTTATTGAAGATTTTTTTTATTAACTAAGTTGACAATGATTTAATTAAAAAATTTTTTATTTTGAAATTGTTCATTTAGAAATATTTCATATTAAACAAAGAAATGTTCACTTTAAGATGTTTGAGAATGAAAGTGTTTGAATTTGAAGACCTCAAAATAAAAATATTATCTAATTCTAAGCGCTTTCACTTTGAATATTATACTTCCTTTTAAAGTTTACTGGTTACAAATTTCACTATTTTAAATATTTTATTATTAAATACTCAATTTTTAAAACTTTAAACGAACACCGATTCCCTTCTAAATCCGGCAGAAAAGGCCTTTTTTAAATTAACAAAACCCCTCCCAAAAAAAAAAATAAAATAAAAAATGAGAAAGTTATTCCGATTTAAAAAAAAAAATGTCCTAAAAATCTCATCATTTATTTCCTGAATTTCTTAAGAATAATATGAACTAATATATTCTACTAATAGTATTTTCTAGTTTTTCGGTAGAAATTTGATTATACACCCGAAAAACAAATACACCCAAGTTAAAAATTCATGGTTCGTTGAATGTATATTTTCTATCATTTTTGCAAATTTCGAAGAAGAAAATGTAGTTGCTTTGAGAAAAATTCGTGTTTTAATTTTTTTTTATAATCCAAACAAGTTAACCATTTTTTGTTCTTTTTTCATTTTTCTTCTCAAATTTTCAAAATTGAAAAAGGGCAACTGTTTTAAAAATGAAGAAATACAATTTTTTTCTCACGAAAAATAAAAATAAAATTCTAAGAAAAAATTAGTACCTATTTTAGTTTTTAAAATATAATTTGCAGAAAAACTCATTTCACTCAATTCTGAACGTGTCCTTGCTGCCTGCATGATTCGAAATTTCTTCGATCTATAAAGTTATTAAATTCAATTAGGATTATTTTTATTAGACTTTTTAATCGATAAAATGAAATGTTATGCGACAACATTGATTATAATTGGTCAGTTTTTAGCTGAAAAAGTAGACAGAAATTTTTTTGAAAATGTAATACGTGTATATAAATTGTAATAAATTCGATATCTGGTGATAGTGTTGATCGTCGAAGAAGACAGTGTTTCCTTTTCATTGAACATATAACAGGCACGTACTCCGAGGAAGATGTGCACCGGTGCAGTGGCCGGCGCTGGCAATAATACAGGCGCCACGGGATAGTGGGCGCCTTCTTCACTGTGGGAAAGACGCCGACGTCCCAGAGCCGGCGCTCAAAAGTCGAGACATGTCATGAGATCACTGCTTTATAATTTATATTGAATTAGTAAAAAAAAAGACCAGGTACTAAAATCGGGAATCTGTAATCAGTTTTTATTTATTTTGTGCTTAAAAAAGAGAAACATCGTCATTGGTGTCATTCGAAACCCTCGCATCTTTTGAAGCAAAGGGTTCTTTCCAACGTATCCGTAACATTTTCATACGCATTCGTTGAGTACTAAAACAAAGTATGTAACTCGAGTTGAGGGATAGAAGCTTAATTATCCACAAATTTTCATAATGACTTAATTGTAAGTACGTCGTTTAAACCATTTTCGATTGTGTTTTTAAATTTGACTTTCAAATATTATTTTTAACTCTTTATAACCTTATTTTTAGATAAAATTTTTAACCAGGAGAAGGCACAAAGGTGTTGCCGACACGTCGTTACTGTGAACTCACTCTTATAATAAATAATCGCATGACCGATAATAAAAGCTTGGAATTATTTATAATTTCAAAGTTGGAATAATTCATTTCAGAATCTGCATAACTCGTAGGGGCGAAGAGAAAATACGCATCTCGCGGTAGCGGATAGAAAATACGGAATTAACAAAATGCAAGTTTTCAGGAGACTGTGTTGTAAGTTTAATTATTCTTCCAAATTCAAGTGTAACAACTTGAGGGATAATAATGTGTTCATAGAGATCCTATGGTCATCGCAAATTGAAGTACAACCTTTATGTTTAAAACAGTTAATGATATGTTCTTTGTAATTGCAATAGTGTGGTGATTGATCTAACCTCAAACCCAAAAAGGCTATAAAAATTAAATTTAAACAATTTTACGCTTAAAAGTTTTTTAAAAATTAGCTTTTTTTAAAAAGGTGTATTTGGATTATAATTTTTCCTATTTACAAAAAGTAATTTGTTTAGAATCATCCACCAAATCTACTTAATTTTTAAAATTCATCATTTCACAGTTCAGTCGGGAACTACAAGGATTCGCCTTTCCTGAATTTATGAAATTTTGAAACTATATATATTTCGTTTTTATCCTGCAGCGGTGCTGTTTTTATACCGATTACAGGGCTGACATACATATATTTAAGTATAACTTATAGTCTCTTGTTCAAGGAAAAGTCACTGTAGTAACTTTTTTGAGGAAAAGGCCACTTTAGTAAACAAAATTTCTTTTCCTTCCCTATTTTCAAGAAATTTCTTCTTTTTCTTCTTCCTGAAATGCGAATTAAATTAATAAAACCCAATAAAAATAACTCATCTTTCTTGGTGGAATATTACTGTTTTTGTTAAAAATTTATCTTTTGGGAATTTAAGGTCTTCGAAAACATTTTACTTTTAAACTTAGAAACTCAACTCTTTTGATAAAAATGTATCTTTATTGGCATAAACTGTATCTTTCTTGTTTAAAGATAAACTCTTTAGCTGGAAATTGGGGCTTTTCACGACTCGTCCTCACACGTGCTTCAGGAAGAGCTCGTAGGCACAGTATGGCTCTATGCATTAGACTTTTCGTTGCTCGAGAAAATATATATCTATAAAGTAATTGATATTGAGAACAATTTTCCTTTCACACTTGTCAGAATGTCGGTTCGATGTTTTTTTTCAATGTCTCTCTTCGCTGAGAGCCTTATGTTAGTTTAAAATGAAATAATGGGTAAAAACTATTTTTGAAGTGAACGTGAAAACTGGTCATTTTGTTGTTTTTTTTTGTAGAAAAAACTACTTTACATAAGACATAAAAACTTACACTATCACACGAACTTGCCTGCCTTCTACCAGAGCTTCAAATAACTGTGAGATTTGTGTTATTTCGGGTTAAAGCGAGGCCCGCTGCAGGTAATTCGTAGTAATTAGGTAATCCAAGTAATTGACTTTTAAGCTACAGTAATCCAGGCAATTTGTAGTAATTTTCATAGGTAATCCAAATATTTTTCAACAGTTTTATTGAAATTTAATTTTCTTTAATTAAAATATAAGTACTCCACGTTTATTTAAAAAATAATCTTTTTTGATTGAAAATGTATGTATTGTGTATGTATTATAATCATGTTTTTTGTTAAAAATTCAACTATTTGGTTGAAAATTAATCTAATTTGTAATTTTGTATTTGAGCTATTGCATTTTTCGTTAAAAATTCATCTCTTTTGTATAAAAATTGACCAATTTTTGGAAATACTGTTGTTTTTTGGTTGAAAATTAATTTTTTAACTGAAAACCTAACTATTCCAGTTAAATATTCATAATTTCAGTTAAATTTTTTTCTCTTCGGTTTAAAAGTCAACTGTTGTGTTGAAAAATTGATGTTTCTTTTATTAGAAATTAATTTTTGAACTGAAAATCTGACTACTATTTCAGTTAAAGATTCATCATTTTAGTTGAGAATCCGTCTATTTAATGGAAAATTGATCTATTTCATTTAAGATTCGTTTTCTTTTAAATTAAATTTTCAACTGATATGTCAACTATTTCATTTTTTATGAAAAATAGATTTTTTTTAATTAAAAATTCAATTACTTGGTTAAAAGTCGATATTCTTGTTTGAAAAGTAAACAATTTTGGTTAAAAGTAGTCCATCATAATTGTATGTAACTCAGAATAATCCTATGAAATCTCTCTTTATACAGAGGCAGTCCAGGGTAATCCAATATAATTCAGAATAATCTATCTCCGCTGGACCGCATTTTTAGGAATTACTTTCTTCCTCGGATTAGAGATAGAGAGTTCAAAGACATTATTCATCGTTCGTAAGTTAGGTGTTATCTTCAATAAAAGGTAATTTTTAATTCATTTGCATGAATGACTTCATGGATATAGGTCTTATTGAGTGAGGAAAAGACCAGAGGGTACCATTGTGCTGGTAGTGGGAGGACGAGTCGTGGATCGCCCGATTTACTTTTATTGGTAAAAAATGCATCTGTTTGGCTGAAAATTATTAATCTATTTTGGTTGAGAATTCCATTATCTCGTTAAAAATTAATTGTTATTGGTTAAACATACATAATTTTAATTGAAAATTCGTCTTTTTCGGTAGAAAATTAATCTTCTTGGTTGAAGATCCATTTTTTTAGTTAAAAGTTTAACATTTGATTGAAAATTCATGTATATTATTTTTTTGTCAATTTTTTCCTTGGATGAATCGGATTTTTCGTCATATATTATATAAGTACCCACGGACTAAGTCAAGTGACTCAGCAGATATGGATGTTATAAGCTAATTTAATACAATGTTTGTTTTTCTGTTGAAATTCTTTTGAAAGTTGTTCTTTTTTGGGAGAAAATGTTTTTTTTTATGAATATTATTGTTTTTAGTTATAAATTCTTGTATGCTATTAAAAATTCATCCCTTTCGGTAGAAATGAAATCTTTTCTGGTTAGAACTGTAATTGTTTGGTTGCAAATTTTTTATCTGTTTTGGTTGTGGATTTAACTATTTTGTTGAATATCCGTCTTTTTTCAAATATTAAATAGTGCTTTGTTTAAAAGTTAAACTACTTTGTTAAAAACTAATTTTTTCTGTTGAAGATTCATCAGTTTATTATAAAATTCATCTATTTGTTTGAAAATGTAAAAATTTTGTTGAAAATTTTCCTTTTTTTATATGAATGGTGTTAACTGAAAATTTGATTATTCCATTTTTATTGATCTTTTATCATTTTTAGTAGAACCCTCTAGTATTTTGTTAAAAATTCATCTTTTTAACTTAAAATTGATCTATTTCGTTGAAATTGCAAGATTTGTATTTGATAGGTTATAAATGTAAAGCTTTTTTTATGGAATTCAATATGGTACCTGCATGAATTTTATTTAAAAGAACTTATTCAATTATTCTTCCACTATTTTCTTGAAAAATCACCCAGTTCACCCTGTTTTGAGAGCATTTGACTCTATCAAGTCTGCAGTCTTAAAATTTAAGATTTAATAATTGATCTTGTTTTTCTTTTCTAGTTCCTATTATAAAGTATCGAAATGTAAATACGTCAGTTAAATGTCAAAGGTTATAATTTGTTTAAAAATTACTTGTAAAATTAATTCTTGCAATTGGGGTATTAATTTTTATCCCCGAATTTAGCAATAGAATTTTATCTAATCTTCTCTCTTAACCTGAACCAGTAAAATTGTCACTGATGAATCAGTATTTGGAATTATCTCAATTACAAAACCGTACCGGTTTCTATGTGACCTGGACTATAGATTGCAGCCCAGCCATCATTTATTCGTGGGAGCGTAAATTTTGTTTTTTTAAAATAATTTTGCAAATGTTAACACAAAAGTGATGAATGATATGTGTCATACCTAACAAGCTGACGGACCGCAATGCGTACAACCAAATGACTACTGATATTGGCTAACCAGTGCACCTCACTGATTAAAAAAGTGACGGAATTCCACTGAGTTAACCAGTGAAATCTCACTGATTGTTAGTGTCACACTTCTGACTGTTTCAACCAGTGAGATGTTAGTCGAAATCAGTGAGCGCTCACTGGCTTATGTTTAGAAATTTGTAAATACAAGCCGATAAATTAAATGTGTAATGGAATCGAAATTTTTGTTTAGACTTAAAGAACTGTTTGTATTGACATTTAAAGCCTTTTTCTGTTCACTCAGGAAACGATTTGGATAAATCAACAAAATTTTTGTTGGTTTAATCATGAAAAAAAGGTTGTTACATAGATTATAGACAGCAATATATTTGGTAGACCCATCAAAATTGTTTGGTTATTTTAACTAAACAGTTTGGCACTTAGAGTATTTAGTTTTTTTAGCCAAAAAATTGCGTTGGGTTAATCAATTATTTTGTTGAATCAACCAAAATTCGTTTGATTCAATCAGATTTTCATGTTTGTCCGAAGAAATAATTCTTTTTTATATATCTCATCCTAAAAGCTTTTTTTTTATTACTTCAAAGTTAGTCCCCTATGCCCATGGTTACTCGTTTGTATTGACCTTTTCAGGATAATAGTAGAAACAAATTCAAAAGCACTTTAGAGTGATATTCATAACTGTCTGAATCGAGCCCGTATTCATGAAGAGCTTAGAGTATAATTCTAAATTAATTCTTGCATATTACATATTTCTCAACCTGCGTACCGTTTTAATAGATGAAAACCCCCTTTGAAAAAGGTAGGAGACATAACTCAGATTGCATAATATTTTAACTAAGCCGAAAGAAAGCATATATTTTTTCGTATAGTTAATTTTTATTAACTTTTCTAAACTTAGAAGAAATTAATATTCACTTGTACGATGAAATTGAGTCACGCGTTAACGTGGGGTGTCCATTTGTAAGACGCCATACTCATGTGCCAGTATAAAAGGGCCCTTTGTAAGCTTACGTCTAAACAGATGTCAGTTCATATTCATCTCGTTTTGATTGAAAATCCTCAACTTCAGTATCACTTACTTACCCTCGGTTTCTTTAGTATTTTGGAATTTAAATGGCAGAAAATAAGTTTTGCCGATCGCATAAGGACTTCAGAGACAACAATCGGGCTTCCAGCCTGTCCCTTATTTCCCCTAAAAATAACCTTCTTACTTTTGATCCCTAATGGTTGCATATTTGGAGAAATTTCCTTAAATTTCTTCTACCGTACATAAAACAAAAATATTTTCTTACTTACACGCTAGTATAGTAATCTCACTCATAGACAAAATTATTAAACTATTTGAAAATTCAGAGTGAATGACGCCTGAAACAAAAGACCTTGACGTTCTTCGCTTGGGGTGATTGCTAGAGAGATTGATCAGCAACCTGGGTCGGAGCAGTGTTGCGGAACGAACGTGTTATTTACTTAAATAGCACGGGAATTCTGGATTAATCTGAAAAATCTCTATCCCTTCCACACACTACTCCTTTCCCCTACCGAGTGAGTCACGCCTACCCCGAAAGGGAAATGGCTTAATGGTGTAATAATAATAATAATAATAATAATAATAATAATAAAAGCCTTAGTGGCTCAGTTTGTTAGACACTTGGACTTCATCTTAGAGGTCCGGGGTTCGATCCCTGAGCCGGTAGCTCTGGAAATTTTTCAATGTACCTTTACCGAGGTTTTGGTGGTTCGGAACCCACCTTAAGCTGTAGGTCCCCCCATCGTGTACTTGACTGCAACCCAGTCCGTCAATGATGGGGTAAAAACCAGGCTTTGTCCAATATGTCTGGGCAGACTGCTCTCATCAGATCACTTGATTGCATGATAAAAATGCGTCCGTGACTAATGATATATACCGGGAGAGTCCCGTGCAAAATCATCAAATAAAAAATCCAACTCTAACCAAAAATGCCTTCGACATATTGGGCAGTATAAGCCTGTGACAACATTTCGCCACAGAAATGTTTTATAAAACACTAACAAGAAATCAAAAATTCGAAAAATGGCTGAAATGGAAGTTTGAATCTTAAACTTGGACTCTTATCAAAGGAAAATAAAAGAGCAATACTGTAGGTAGGACATTACGCAGAAAGTCAAAAGTTAGGAATTTTGTTGCGACTCTTCCAATTTAATTACGTTTCTGATGAAAGGGAATACTTATTTCTTATATACATTTTTTTATATTAAGAAGCGCTGTTTACGCCTTGAAGTTTCCGCGAAGAATAACATAGGGTTGAAATACATTTACAACGCTCATAAAGTAATATGAATAAGTGATTAATTTTTTATTTTAACCTCTTTAGTTTTGCGAAATATTAAAATTAATTATTATACTTTTTCCTAATTTGTTGCATAGATCTTCATGAATAAATGCATTACAAAAGTTGATGTATTTTTGAATGAGTAATTGTATAAACAATTTTTGCTTATTTAAACTATGTTTTTCCTTTATATATAATGTACTAAGGAAATTGTATGAATGCTGTAGTTTATTTAATGAATTTAATATTTGATGATGTACCGAGGCAGTAAAGTTGAACCTTATACGAATAATAAGAAACTTAACTGCCGTGGTGTATACGATACTTCGTCTGAAATAGGCAGAATAAGCGCGAATTTATGTACCCAAAGAGTGGAAGTAAAATGGCGCTTGATTGTACTGCGTTTACGCACGCTCATGGGGCGACCTTTCAAAGTCCAAAATTCACTTGGTAGTTTAATGTAGTTTAATAATAAATTCATTTCATCCTTTTTTTCATTTTCCTTTTATTTTTCACTCTCTTCTTCCTCCTTGCTGTCACTTTACGTGCCGCTCGTCGTAGTACAA
>NC_046658.1:57110266-57111286 GCF_010883055.1 Belonocnema kinseyi | reverse complement strand
CCCCCCCCCGGCCCGGTTCAAAATTTCGGCGTTATTTTTAGTTTGTAGGTTTAAACTTTACGAAAAATTGTAAGAATCCACCTAGCGATGAATTTCAGTATTGAATCTGTTGTAATATTCCCATTCGGTCGATAATTTTTTACACGTAAATCTAAAATTCATTGTGTGAAAGAATAAAATAAAATGAAATTTATTAGGCCGACAGGTTTCGAACACTCGAAGCTCAAACTCCGTACAATTTCATGGAGATTGAAGAAACACAAGCCGGACACGTTGCCACCTACTTAAAATATATTAGATACTATGGGTATTTTTTTATGTTTAAATATTCCGTAACAAAAATATGAAATATATGCTTTAAATAACCGCATTTTTTCCGTTCCAATAGTAGAAAATGTAAAAGTCAAAATAGGAATAGCTCGATTTCGATCTATTTTTGTGTGAAAGCTGTCAAAAAGTTGAACCATGCTATCAATTTCACCAAAATTAGAGGATGAACGCATCAATAAACAACGAAAACGAGAGACGCTTACGTATTCACATAATATTTTATTAATTATAATTATTTTAATTTTATTGAGTGCGTAATATTACACTGGTGTTCGAGGGTCCTTTTATTTACATCGCTAGAGGATGTAATTCCACATACTTTTATAAAATCACACAGTGAAGTGTGTGATATTTACAATGATAAAATATGTAATTTTCCGAAACTTTGTAATTTTACCCAAATCTTTTTTTACAGTGTACTTATCCACTTGTCCTATTGTCTCAATATGCAGAACAATATTGGATAATGTTTTTCTCACTCTTTTCTTCAAACGCAATAATTTTTGTTTTATTTAGGTTAATTTTGAGGTCTATGTTTCTCATACTTGTATTTAGTTTATTCAGTATTCTTTGCAAGTTATTGATTGAGTTTTTAATAATAACCTTATCATCTGCTAAGCTAACTTACGCACCCTCACTGTCCCGAGATTCACGCCTTCTTCGTCGAAGAGGGACATCATTAGACACTTG
>NC_046658.1:57109965-57110166 GCF_010883055.1 Belonocnema kinseyi | reverse complement strand
CATAATAAGCGGGAAATCCCTAATGGACAAAGTAAGTAACGAGATAATTCTAAAAGAATGTGGTGCAGAAGAGACGCTAGTAGACACATGGGAAAGAAATCTATTAAGATGGTTCGGACATGTTGAGAGAATGCCAAATGAACGACTAACGAAACAAGTGTATCAAGGTACCCGCAGGCAGACCGAGGAAAGAATGGTTTG
>NC_046658.1:57088804-57109955 GCF_010883055.1 Belonocnema kinseyi | reverse complement strand
ATACCAACTAATATTCAACTAGAGTTTCAACTAGAGTCAATCCTCTAATAGTTTTTTTTATTTCTTGAAGATGATGATAGTATTCTATACATTTTCATACGTTTTAAAGTTTCACAATAAAACTGAATTGATAAGACTAATAAAATTGGGTTCAGGGGAGGGGGCTCTATAAACCAAATTTTTAACTTTTTTAGCCAATCCTGTATAATGTAGAGTCACCGGGAACTATTTTTCTTATTCATATTTGACGGATACCACGTCTAGCGCGGAAACTATTAGGTCTACCGACTTCATTCTTACTTTCTTAGCATGAAGATGTATTTCTCGTATCTAATGTGAGGACAAATAATGAAAAACTTGAGTTATATGCTCACAATAGCTTTGTTATTGGTCTACTGACTTCATTGTTTGCAAGAAAAATTAATGAAAATCCTAAGTTAAATGCTCATTATAGCGTTGCTATACAAAAACAAGACAAATTTGACCCAAAAATTATAAAAATTTACTATAATTTGGCTCAAAATCAGCATAAAGGATTGGAAAAGCGAAAAAATGTCTTTATAAACTCCTAGGATAATAAAATGAAATACAAATTCTAATTTTTCTCCCTTCCCCCCTCCCCACCAGTTTGCTTCGACTGCATTTTTATATTAACTCGTACCAAAAGACCATGTGGTTTGCTATTAATTTAACATATGGAGAAAAGGCAGATTTTTATTATAATATGTATATGATTCAAACGTGATGATAAGTTGCAAATAATTGTATTTCAGTATTTTTTTGGTCTAGGGATAAGAATTTTCTTAACTTTATTTTCAGAACGCATTTTCTCCTTATGTCTACTGGTAAATAACACATCAAATGAAATAATTGTTAGAACTAAGAATCGTTAAAAAATAAATTAAACAATTTTAAATTATTAAGAGATTTAGGAGTATTCTTAGAAAATAAATTTGTACCTAAAACTGTTTGCATTTCTGGTCGAAATTATTCAAAGAAATTATTTTACTATATTCATTTATTTTTTGATCCCGAAATTTATTATTATTATTATATTAAATAATATCACATTATGTGATTCTAATAATTAAATGTAATTCAAATCCAAAAGATATTACATGTCATGAATAATTGAGACCTCACCAGGAGGGCAATCCACACCATAGTTTATAAGTGAGGTGGTCAACGTATCATAAAGTTTCGTCAATAAATGATCTGTAATATAAAACGGCTGCATATTTTTTGGGCTGTATGGAAGAAACTATTGAATATTATTTTTCTCAATCCGGTAAGAAGAGTACGTTTTTTTGTATTGGTACGGCAGAAACATTGCGTGAAGTCCGTTTCTAGTAGAATTTAACGAATAAAAGGTTATATCACAGCAATAACTATATTTATTCAAAATAACTTATTGTTCTTGCTGGATATATTTGAAGCTGATTTTTCCGGTACATGAAATACCACAGAAGTGAACCGTCAAATTTTATCATCTTCAGATGTTTTGATTTTCATAAAAAACTGCGGTCGGTTGTACCCTATATTGGTTGGTGGGGGGGGGGGGGGCAATGAAATGCAGCTTGACATAAATAATTAAATGATCAAATCATTGTTTTATTGTTGTGATTAATATTTATAGATATATGATATACGATAAATGTAAAACTCGAAATGAGAAAAAAATGAATCGATTCAACATCTTTTTAACTTTAAAAAATCATTCTTGAAATCAGGTCTACACCTTTGATGAAATCTCGTAAAATCCCGGGAAATCTGGTAAAATCTTTTGAAAGTTTTGTAAATCCTTTTTAAAAAATTTATTTATGTGAAATCTCCTCCAAATCCTCGGGACACCATCTCTTGAAATCCCGTTAAAACGATTAAGCTTACTGGAACTCCTCTACAAACTGCAGAAATCACTTACATTCATTTGAAGTTTCGTGAAATCTTTTAAAATCCTTGAAATCATTTTAAAACTTTAAAACCCTATACACTTTCCTTAAGATCCTGTAACATCTTTGAAAATCTCTTAAATCTCTCAAAATTGATTAAAATCCTTGAAATCTAGTGAAATACTTCGAAATATTACGAGATCCCTTAAAATTTTGGAAATTCCTTAAAATAATATTCTTTATAATATAAAAAATAGTTGGAAATTTTACTAAATATTTTGAAGTCTTATGAAGTTCCCTAAAATCCGTTAATGCACAGAAAAAAAAACTGTTTTTACAAAACATAAATTTCGCACATCGTCAAAATTGCCATTTTCCATTTTGGTTTAATGATGCCTTTACATCACATGAAATCGACGAAAATTCTTTAAATATCTTAGAAGTTTCTGTACGGTTAGTAGTATTATTCAAACAAACAATTTCTCTTTGTGAATTGTTTTTATAAAAAAAAATATCAGAGTTATAGCATTTACAAAATTCCAAAACACAAATGAAAATGAACATTTTAATCGAAACTACACCCGATATGAAGAAAAACTAAAAGGAAGAAAAATGTGGTACTTTGAACACCATACTATACAAGATCGTTACCACTTTTTTAATTTTTCTGGTAAAAAATTCAAATTTTGATTGTACAAAAAATAATTAAAAATTGTATTTTTGCGGTTAAACAATGCAAGATAAAAAAATATATAAATTTACAAAAATTGTGCATTTAAAAAAGATCTAAAAATTTCTTATTAATTACTTTTTGATAGGACGCAAGTACTTGTTTTATTGGTAAAAAACAGAATCAGAAATAAAACAATTTAATTTTCAAATAAACGACACAAACTACGAAAAAAATAAAGAGGCAAAATTTGTTTTCTAAAAAAGGATATAAACATCTGTTACTAATCATTTTTGGATAGAATGCGTAGTTTTTGTTTTAATCGTGAGAAAATTTAATTTTTGGAAAAACGACAAATTAACAACATTTGTTTACTCAACAAGAGCTACAAATTTTTACATTGTCATTCAGAGAAGGTATTAGATTTGTTTGAAAGCCCCTCCCCCCCCCTCCACCGTGTTTGTCAAGTGTCCAGTTTTTGAGGCCTTCTGAACCTGAAAATCAGGTTTTCGCGAATTTATCTATTTGTCTGTATGTATCTAGAATTTGAGTCTGTTAGCACGATTACTTTCGAAAGAATTGATGGATTGAATTGGCATTTGGTATTCCCTTTCTTTTCTAAAATAAAGGTCAAGTTCGTTAGCCAGATATTTTTAATCAAAATACAAAAAGTTAGAGCATTTTCAAAATTTTAAAGACCACTTTCTTTAGGTTTAGAAAATTATGTGCACGGCTGTTCATAGTACACAAAGAGGCGAACAATTATCCTAATTATTTTATTCGATAAAAAAAATTACCAGAGTTACAGCATTTACAAAATAAAACAAAATTAAAATTTTAAGCCAAATAACGCACGATATGAAACTAAGTCTTCTTGGAAAATCGAACATTCATATTTTGAAAGCATAAAAAATAATGAAAAATCACATTTTTAATTTTGCGGCCAAACTATGCATTAAATAAGTTTCTCTTCTAAAGGAGAGTTTAAAATTTGCCATTAATGATTTTTTGATAGGATGCGTACTTTCCATTTTATTCGTGAAAAATAACATGAAAAATAAAATATTAAATTTTTGGAAAAACGACGTAAGATAGTCAAAGAAATTAATTGATCAAAGTTGTTCATCCAAAAAGGATCAAGAAATTCCTGATTTATAATTTTTAGAAAGGACGAGTAAATTTCCTTTTAATCATAAAAAATAAGATTAAAAATGAAAAAAAAACCTATTTTTGGAAAAAACGACACAAGAGACGAAAAAAATTTGAAAGTACAAAAGTTGTTCAACCAAAAAAGATCTACAAATTTGTATCATGTACAATTTTTCAATTTTTAAAAGAAGATAATGAAAATACGTGCATGCTTCAATACCAATTCATATTATGAATTGCAATAATATAAATTTATTGTAATAATAGATTTTTCATGGTAGCTGAATATAAAAATTAATGCAAAATAAGGATTTAATATTAAAGTAATCATGGAAAATAACATTTGTACATTATTTTGCAATATCTGAATAAACAGTAAAGGCCCAATGTGCTGAAATAAATATAACATACATTTGAATATAATGTGTTGAATATAATGTAGAAAAGTTCAATTTGTTGACAAAATCGAGTGCGAAGTACGAGATACATGATGAGAAAAAAACTCGAGAAAAAAAGAGAATTCAAAATCACCAAATTACAGTTCTCGATGTGTTGGGCTTTAATTTAAAAGGGCCTGCGCACAAATGTGGAGGAAATACAAAGACCGAGCGCGTAGCGCAAGTTAAATACATCATCGAGCGCCAAGCGCGAAATAAATATATTATCGAGCGCGACAACCAACTGTCGCGCGCCCTAGGCATACTGTAAATATTTTGGTATCTCTATACCCTCGGATATACCCATGGACATAATACCGCCCGTTTAGCGCCAAAAAGCACCGGATTTGGCTCATTATCGATAGGAAGTTCCAAGTGCTTTGTCCTCTTGAAAAACATGCGAAATGTCCCTTAGACTCATTTCCGTAGGTAAATTTCATCTCGAGATGTGTTACGTACTTAGGACTTTTTCACGTCTCTTTAAAACGGGTCTAGACTATAACGTGGATCTGGTGTCTAGACTCAAGACGGACTCATCCTCTGCATTATTCTGTAACATCAGAATCTTACATTTTCCAGAAACTTCCTAGGATGCAAGGATTCCCTAAATTCGGTCCAGTCGACAAAGCATCGACAATACGTCGTCACCGCAGTCACAGGCGTCACAGTGCCTTCCTGTCACACAGACCCCCCGAGATGCCAAATGAAGGTCCGAGCAGGTCAATCTTCACAATGAGAATAGAGAATAGACGTAATAGTTTACATGTGCCCTTTTTTCGAGTCCGTATAAAAAACTGGAGCCATAGCATCTCAGGTTTCAAGCGGAAACGGCCGTTTAAGAAGATATCTAATGAATTTTTCCAATATTTAAGAGAAAAAACGCATTATGATTTCAAATGTTACAGAGCTAAGAGAACCTTTCTAAGAAAATGAAATATATGTATAGGTTAAAAAAAAAGTTTGGTAAGAAAGCTCTTTCAATTAGGACAAAAACAATTTTGGAATAGGTGCGCAGCTTTGACTGAAAATTCGTTAATTATTATGTTTATAATCTAATAAATTAAAAATATGAATTTTAATTTAATTTGGTGATTAAAGGGTCACGAAAGTAGTATTTTCACTTTATAATGATGCTCGTATTTTGGTAAATATAATTTTCATTTTGAAATATCACAAGTGGCCATTATTCACTCATTATTCGTAAGACTAAGTAACCGAGATAGATGTTTTCTCCAGGGTGTGAATCGTGACAAGCAGGAGAGAGTCAGGAGAAATTTGCACCCGTATTTGATAGTTTGTGCGTTTTGTAATTTTTTTAAATTCCCTATTAGAAAACACATAATTTTTAAAGTGTTTAGAAGAATTAAACTACAAAAGTTTTCATTGTTCCTCGCAATAATTAAAATTCTGTAATTGTGAACGGTGAAAATGTCAGTGATTTTTTTTTACAGAATTCACATTTTTTAGTAAGAAAAATCTATCCAGTCGTTTTGCATATTATCGTCTATAAATTTTCTATAATTTCAATTCAAAATTATAACTTTGCATGTGTTTTTCTAAAACAATTTAATCTAAGGCCTTGAAACTAACTTTTTTCTTAAATTAATTTTTGGATTAATTTTTAAATTTCACAATATTGTAGTTTCAAATTCAAATAATTATTAAAAATGATAAGACCATTCCGCAAACAAATATTCCAAAATTTCCTTTTAAAAGCCTTGATAGTTTTGAATTTGAT
This sequence comes from Belonocnema kinseyi, assembly GCF_010883055.1. Lineage (NCBI taxonomy): Eukaryota > Metazoa > Arthropoda > Insecta > Hymenoptera > Cynipidae > Belonocnema > Belonocnema kinseyi. Next base: position 57,104,072 of record NC_046658.1, on the reverse strand, counting down.
AATTTTAGATGTAAATATAAAGCAGTTTCGAACCGCAAAGCTTAAAATTGTAGAATTTCAAAAAATGGAATCATATTACAGCAATCTTGCTGTGTATTATTTATTTTAATTTTCTATGTAATGTATCATAAAATTGTTCTATTTTTAGTTTAAGATTTAAACAAATCATTTCACATTGAAAAATATTTTATTGGAAAATCTCAAGAGCGAATAATAGTTCTAAAGCAAGATTTTAAATTAAAAAATTAAAAATTAGGTTTAAAATTAAAAATTTAAAAATCTAACTTCCTCCCCTTTCATAGGTTTAAATTTTATAACTAAAATATAATTGGTTGAATTCGGGAAACTTTAATGAGCAATTGAAAAATTATTATTTTTAAGTGAGTTACATTCACTTCAAATAATTAAATTTTAAAAGGGTTTGAACACAAAACAATTTTAATATAACCATTTTTGGGGATTATACATTTTTGCAGCTTTAAATGAAGTTGACATTCGTTTCAGTTTCAAGGTTTTGTGGTCTAAATGTTTTTCATTTTTAATGTTTGCAATTTAAAATTATTACTTCGTTTAAAACTTTTTTCTTGTCATTCAGTTCGTTCTATAATTTTATAAAATATTGTGTAATTAGCTTTAATGTCAAAATATAATTGCGTTAAGTAATAACAATTTAAAATTCTAGATTTTCAGAAGCTTTGACTTTGAAAGATTCAATTTAATTGTCAATATTAAATTGTCAAATCTGAATGGTTTTGAATTAAGAATTGCTCCAAGTCCAAAGTTTTCAATTTTTAATTATTTAATTTTGCACGTTTTTTAATTGTAAATTATACCTTGTCAATTCCTCTGAATTTTAAAGAACTTAATCATAAAATATTTAATTTATAATGTTTTGGCATTGTCTTACTTTCTTAATTTTTAATCTGAAATCATTCAATTTCGTGATTATTAAATTATAAATAGAATTGTTTACTTTGCAGGGCTTAGGTTTAGAAATATAAAATTTAACTCCTTGTTCTTATTAAATTTTCCAAAATCGTTTAATATATATTTTTTAAATTTCAGAAGCCTTCAATTCGAAATTATTATTTACTGCTATAGCATTTTAAAACATAATATTACAAAACGGGACACGCTCTAAATGCCGTTTCAGTTTCAGTTGGCCTCTTGGTTATTCTCGTTATTGATTTTTTCAAGTCAGATTTTCAATTTTTTTGAAACATATCTAAATTCAAAGAAATTGAAAATCCGACTTGAAAAAATCAAGAACGAGAATAACCAAGAGGCCAACTGAAACCAAGGCATTTCGAGCATGTCCCGTTTTGATCGTGGGAGGCTCAATTACTGCTAGTCTGTAATAAATTGCATATCTGCATTTTTCCTTATCAGAACCCAAAATTTCTTTATCCTTCTTACATGATTCAAAGTCAATATTTTTTTGCAAAGAGGTTTACTAATGTTTATCAATTACTGCAATTAATCATATTTGGGAAAAATGTGGGTTTCGCGAAGAGAGATAATTTTTTTCTAAACCGAGAGAAATCGCGAATGTTTACCGGGAGAACTGGGGGAAAGCCGGGAGACGAAAATTAAAAAAATAATGGCCATCCTATTTCTCTTTTCTCTACAAAATGGGGATTTCGACACAAATTTAACATTGGGTCATTTATCACATTTCTGCAATTGCTAATTTTAAATCATCCTTTAAGAAGTATTTAAACAATTATTAGAAGAATTCCCAACCTTATTGATAGACAACCTTGCAAATTGGAACGAATCTTGAGCGTGTGTCCATTTTGAAATTTCATTGAAGGTCGAAATGAAATATTCTATTTAATTGAATTGAAGAATAAATAAAGCTAATTCATTTAATTAGTTTTTAACAACAATTATTCAATCAACTAATTTAATTTTCCATATTTAGTAAATTAGCTATTTAATTTAAATTTAATTAATTAAGCGTACCTATATCATTGTTATTAATTACAAAAAACGTGAAATCCCACCAAAAAGATCTGCGATCCAAAAAATCTGCCGAGTAAAACTATATGAATGTAGGAAATCAAAGTTAGCTAAGTAATTCGGGAAAAAATATTCATAATAAAATATATAAAAAATCTTTTTATAAAGTGCCCTATAGAGATTTAAAAATAAAATTTAAAAAGCCATTTTAAAAATTATAAAACTTTGCGAGATTGAATATGTCGGTTGCCCCTAGTAAATTGCGTTGGTTGTTTTATTGCTATTCAACATTTTCTGCTCGCTAATTTTTTTGCAATCTATCAATATTGAATGAAAATGTATATTGAGTCAAATTTCTGTGTATCGCTATTTTCCAATTGAACATGAACAAATAATTTAAAAATTGTCATAACTTTAAGAGATACGGCATTTTTAAAAATTAAAAATCAAAAAATTCTCCATAAGAATTAATCAAGTTTCCAATCCGATCTAAGATGGATTCAAAAGTACTCTTGGATCCCAGACTGATAAGACATTACACAACTTTTGGCGGTAACATATTATACCATCAATCTCCCACACGCAGTAATTTTGTATTAAAATAATTTTCTTATAATATTGAATTCTGTTGTACGCTGTAGATTTTTTTGCATCACAAATATTTTTGACCTGTTCGTGAAATTTACAAAGTCTATAAAAAATTTGAAAAATTTTGAATGATTATTTGGAAAGATACTAGTAATTTGATTTTCAGATATGGCAGCTAATCATTACATGTTTTCTCTTTAGTTAAGTTTGGAAGATCATATTCTGATAAAATTAAGTACTATAATAGTTTATAGTTAAAACAATCTAATTTGGAAAGTTTCATGATTTCAAGCACGTCGTTTTGAAATAAAATCGTTTTAAAATGTAGGAAATTATCATTGGAAAAGCGAATTCGAGAGCGTCCAATAATTACGTAACTCTGGCTACTGTGAGAAACTCTTATTACGGACGGAGGGTTCTAAAATTCCAAAAACGACTCTTATATAATAATTGGACGCTACTCCTTTATAAAATCAATAAGTGCGAACTTCAAATTCTAGAGTTGGTTCACGAGTCATAATTTGAAATCTGATCTTTTAAAATGCTTGTTACTTCATCTTTCGAATAATGAGCGGATGTAATGTTAACACAGACTTGTTGTCCACGGTGAATTATTATGCAATTTGGAGGTTAATCACTGTGCATGCAAAATCAAAAATTTGAGGGAAATGCATATAAGCTGATGTATTCAATGATTATATTTCGCCACATTTCAGAGGCCATAATCCAGTTATTGGCATATATTGATCACTACCACGGAGAAAAATAAATGTTCAAACGTAACAACTAACATCTAGATATTCAGGGTTAACATATTTTATATTTAACTATATATAGGACAACAATCAAGATGTTCGAAATTAGCATCTGTAGATCTAAAAAGTGAGATGTTACTCTCTAACATCCAAAATGTTCAACTGAAATATCCGAGATATTACATGTATGGTTATGTCAAATAACGCCAGTAAATATTTTTTTTGTTAGTTTTACTTATTTATGGTCATTTATAAGGAATTAATTTATAACTTGTTTGTGAATTAAAAAATAAAGTTAAATGTGCGTGAACGAAAGAAAAACAAATAAAGAGTATGAAATGTCGATTAGATGATACATATAGCCAAGTTGAGGTTATGTTCAATATTTTTCAGTTAAAATATGAATGGGGGTAAGAAATCGGAGAAGGAATGCTCTCTAATCTGAATTAAAAATTCTATCTATTTTAAGTTACCTAATCTGAAATTTTATTTTCAATTTATAAACATTTTGTCAAATGTGTCTTAGTAGCACGGAACATTCCGGGAACGTTCCTGGAACGTTCTGCGGGAAGCTTCGGAACGTTCCCGGAGCGTTTAAAATGTCCGCCACATGGGAACATGCCAGTGGAACGTTCCAGGAAGATTTTACTTGGAACGTTGAAGGAATAAATGATCGTTATTGTTATTATTGTCAATGAATATAAGATAAACCGTAAGTCATAACTCAAAAATGACATCTATTGTTACCTATGTCTTACGGTTTACGAGAGGCGGACATTTTATACGCTCAGGGAACGTTCCGTACTATTAGGTTGTTAAGTCAATAAACCTGAAACTTAAGATCATTGTTCCCTACTTTAGACAGAAGAAAACCGTTATCCAATTTTATTTAAGACTAGCTAGTTTTGATACCTTGGATTCGTTCCAAAATTGTAATATTCCATAATTGCAATATTGAAAATATATAGCCGTCAAATACAGACGTGGAATTCCAATGCGCGATGCGCATGCGCTCGGATGGTTTTAACGTCTGAAGGTGTTTCAGTTTAACATACAAATATTTTCACGCCTGACAGCTCAAAAAGATAGTAAATGTTTGGCATGAATATCTGCATGTTAGGTGCTACAATCATACCCTTTGAACATCTACATTTAAACATCCATTTTTCTCCGTGATGTCTTATTGGACATTAATTGTGTTTTTTGACATTATTTTAGGGTTGTCTTTAAACGTGAATAATTACTCACTTCTTTTAACAATTTTAACTTACTATGGCCAATTGAAGCTTTAATTCGTGTATTATCAGTCTGTGTATTTTAGAATTGTATTCAACGTTTAGAGTGGGTTTTAAAAATTGTCATACTTAACGAATTTTTAAGTGGCCTATCTTTGTACTGATTACCCTATTCCTAGTGGCGTATTCGTATCGTAACCAAGCAGCGAACTCGATAAAAATTAACTACCTTGAAATTTTTAATAAGGAAGATTCGTTGAAAAGTTCTTTTTGACATATCAAAATCTATATAACAGATTAATTTATTGATAAACCCATTTTTTCAACCATTGAGCTTGCATTGTAGAACAAAATGTTAAATGGAGTAAAAAAAGGAACTGGACAAAATTATGAGAAAAACGGAAAAAATAATCTTCTATCTTTAATAGCTTCCGAGTTATGATAATTTGAAGAATCCCTACTCTCTAAATATGAATCAGTGAAAAATTCACTGATTGAAATAGTAGTTACACACTTTACTTATTAATCAGTGACTTCGGACTTATTCACTAATCAGTTCAGTACCACCAGAGTAAATCATGTGAAGCATAACCTCTAATTTTTTAGTTCAAGCGCTGTTGTTTCTATTTTACTTGAGTAGCAAGAAAAATTCCTTAATGGAATAAATTGTTTAATTTTCGGGCTGTATAAAGTCTGCTGAATTAACTGCGGGGAAAAATGCTCTAACTCGTATAGAATGTGCTTACTTAACGGGTGTGTGCATGTCTGCCCAATCTTGAAATTAAAGTAATATGTGAGGTACTTTGTCCTTTAAAAGCATCGAACTTTTCACCTTTGTTAATATTTGATCATATTTATGGGTTTAAAGTTTTTTCAATGATTCTTCGACTGAATGCACTAAAATATTATTTTATTACGATTGCTAAATTGACATGGTACAGTGCTGCCAACCCTGAAAAGTGTATATTTCACTGAATCAATAAGTAACCTTTCACTGATTGTCAGTGACCCATTTATAGCTGTTTGAATCACTGACATTTCACTGACAATCAGTGGAATTTCACTGATTCAGATTTAGCGAGTACTTTTTGGGATTTCAAACGGAAAATTACTACGTTTTAGGAAACGAGCTGTCTACCCTGCTATAAGTTTTCCGTAAGACCAAACCCTTTTCCACCTCGTTCAAGGCTAATGTTATGCAAAATTCTGTAAAATCTATCAATGCTTTCAAAAAAACACTGTACCTAATAACCGTATGGAAAGGTGTTACGCAAACAAGTGAAATTCGATCCAATTTGTAATTATTAAAAAAAAAGAACAATGTCCTACCTGGTCATGAATTATGACATTTCACAGTTGACCGTTCAAAAAAAAAAACGGAATTCCATTTTTTTGGGAAATAAGTCGTTCCAGGTTCAATGTACGTTTATGATATTTCAAAGGATGAAATGGAAATATGTATGCAAATTTGTGTGAATCTTAAAAAATTCCGTTTCTTTGCACATTTTTGGCTGCAAACTTAAAAGTTCTGTTTTTGGAAAATGCCTAGTTTCCTGTGAGAAAAAATGGAATTTTTGAAATCTCGCATCAGATTCCAAAATAAAGATTCTGTTTCATATTTATGCCTATTAACATACACATTTAACCCTTAAACAGAGAAAAATGTCAACTTTGAGGTGTGCCATTAAAGGCACATGGTGCTTTTTCTAAAACGTAGTGATTTTGCGCTCAAAATTCAAAAAGAGAGGATTTTTCAAATTATTATAACTCTGATTTGCATTTAGTTTAAAGTAATAAAACCGAATAATCTTGTGGTCAAACGGTTTTTTGATTTTTATATATTGCTCTGGATGCCCGACATTCAGGTGTGCTGAGGAATCCGGAGCAATGGGCACCAGGCGCATATAAGAAGAATTCTGATGATTTTTCGCGCAAAACACAAGATACAAAGTATTCATAACTTTAAAGCGGGACGCCCGGTTTGTTTCCAACAGGTTTACATGGAAATATACACGTTTTATTTTTATTCTAACCTTATCATTAAGAAGTAGCAGAAGAATAAGTGATGTACTGAAAATCAGTCAACTCGGTGAAAGATATCTGTCATGATGATTGCATGATTTCTTATTTTATTATGAGGTATGTATGCAATGTTTTTTTTTTGTATATTTCGGATAAGATTGTTAGATAAGATGTGTTAGTCTTCCTTTTTGTGAAATTGCGATATTTTTATACATTTTTTTTGGTTGGAAAACAAGTGACAGAAAGCAGGGGGTTCCTTTTTTTGTTTTACTGCCGACCGCTGGTGCTATTCTTCGACCCCTGCTTCTGAATGCTTGGATGGCACCTGGCCACGGGTCGAAGAAAGGGACCAGCGGTCGACAGTAGAAAAAAACGGGCCCCCCTGCTTTCTGTCACTTGTTTTCCAAACAAAAAGTCTAAAAATATCGTGATTTTCACAAAAAACTAAAACTAACACATCCTTACGGGTGATTGAAAATAAATACAGAGCCTGTCCATTACAGTTCGCAGTTTAAATCGCTTTAATATCTGTATTAGAACTGAAGATAATATAGTTGCACATTTTTGTGCTTTTAAGCAACAATTTTTATTATTTTTTAAATTTATCAACTGCAAATGGTTCACAACAGTTTTTCTCATACTCATGAATTTTTTCACTTTCTTCCCATCGCCCCTTGTATAAGAAATAATGCTATTAACTTGACTGTTCTTAAATGTACCCAAAAATCCTTACTTTTTTTTACATTTTTCAGTCTGTTAAACACATCATTTTTTTACATAAACGTCTTCAAGCTCATTAACGTAGACCACTTTCAGCTCTTAAATGACTTTTTTTTGTTACGCTAGCATTTTTTTTTTGACTGAGTTGTTAAGCCTCAAAGGCAGATGCCTATAGTTTTCTCGCCGATAGTAGACAAATTGTCTCTACCCTGGGCTTATTTAATACCGAATTTCGAAAACAATCAATCTTTTAAAGAGTGTATTCAAGAAAAATTTAATTATAGGAAAAATGATTATTTGGAGAGAATTACCCTTATAGTGATTTTGAAAAGTAGTCGTTTCTTGAAGACGTCTTAAATAAAATGTTCAACTGGGGTGCCAAAAAAACTAAAACAGCTCTTAATTAAACTACGATTTAACCTTTTTTAGGATTCTAGGCATTTCAATATGATTAAAGATATATGCGGAATATTGCTTCTAAACTCATTTCCTATTTTTTTCCTCCTAATCCGTTGTTTGTTCCAGTTTGTAATTTCTTTATACATCGTCAAGCATAACGAAAAAATTTAATAAATGCCTACTGTCTGTCTAAAAAATGTAGACACCTCAATTGTCTTACTGTTCAGATAATAGTGAAAATCTCAATAACAAAAAAATAGTATAAAAATATGGGATAAAGTACATGTTGCAGAAAAAGGTTTTCCCTGTATTGATATAAAGTTTTTATATTTTCAGCCGATTCGTCTTATTTCCTGTCAAGTGAACGGTTAAAAAGTACCATTATCTTAAGATAATAAAAATAAATGGCATAAAATATATTAATTTATTTCATCTTCTCTGAGCACAATGATAAATTTTAGACTCAGAAATAATCATTTGTTATTAAGTTAAGGCGCTTCCTCAGGCTTGAAAATGAGCCCATGTATTACTCTGACAAGTTTTTCTCCTACAATTCTGAATTGTATGATTTCATATTTCAACCATTGACTATAAATGCCTAAATGCAGAACCTCTCAGATCGCTTCTTTTCTAAAAATGGCCTGGTTCTTGTTTTATTGCAATTAATTGAAAATTGATGCATTTTTTGCGCCTGGGAAGTAGCAAACCGCCACCATGAGTGTACTCATGGCGAACATAGTTCGTTGGCCCTTTGCCTGGCTCTGGAACAGCGGGTGGTCTAGAGTGTCATTTTTTCGACGAATTATAAAATTAAATGGCTCAATGTAGTGTTTGCGAAATAAATATTTCAGCAAATATCCGTCGTTTTTTTCAAACAAATAATTATCAGTGGACAATTTGAATATTTCCCATTACTTTTTAAACAATTTTCAATTGCTTACAGAAATTTAAATTATTTAAACAATTAGTTAATCCCAAAAAATGTAGAAAAGAATCGTATTTTACGATTGAAATGTAATTGTTTGTCATTGTTTGGAGTAGAAAATTGTTCTACAAACATTATGTAAGTATTTAAACAATTATTTATTGTATATTTTCAACAATTTTAAAAAGTGAGGCAGAGATATCCACTTCTTCTACATTCTTATTTTAAGCAACTTTTTGTAGATGTTGTTGGTTTCTGTTTGTTGTTTACGTTGTCTTTTTGATGTAAACCATCCATACTTATAATTTGACATAAATTAAAAAAAAATGTTAAATTAAATTTTAAAAAAATGTTATGTTTAACTCAGAAAATACGATTTAAAAAGTATTTTTCAAAAAGTAATTATTTTAACAAGTTACATTTGCTTAAACAATTAAAAGGTGGGTCATATATTCTTTGTATACACTATACAGTCATGTAATACACTATTTAGTTGTTGTAAACAAACAGATTGAGCAAATTAGGATTATTTAAAAATAGAAATTTATTAAACATTAAAAGAAATGTATCAAAATTATGTGATTATTCAATAAAACGTAACATAGGATACCAATTTAGAAAAAGCTGTTCAGAAATTTGAAAAAAAAACAATAAATAATTGCTTAAATGATGATATAATGTTTTTTAGAAAGATGTGCTACTCCAAAGAATGACAAACCATTACATTTCAATCAGAAAATACGATTGTTTGTTCCGTTTTTGGGATTAAACTATTGTTTAAATAATTTACATTTCTGTAAACAATTGACAATTGTTTAAAAAGTAATGGGAAATATTCAAATTGTCCACTAGTAATTATTTGTATGAAAAAACGACGGATATTTTCTAAAAATTAACAATAATGAACGTAAAAATGTAGTTTTTTTACTTTTTGCTTAAATTTGGGGCGCTATGGGGCGCCGGGGGTGTTGAAAATAAAATTTATTAGTATGGATTTATTTCGCAAACACTACATCTTGTAAATCGACTGGAAATATATTTATAATTTTATTAAATTTTAACATAGTATAATCAGTACACATTGTGCCATTTAATTTTATAATTCTATGGCTAGGTCCCGAACTCGAAAAAGAAGGCTCCTCCGCTTTCTGTTAATAATATTTTAATTTTTGGAATGAAAAGCAATTAAATTAAACCAAATGATGTGAATCTTGAAGCAAAATAGTTCATCAATTCTGACCAAAACAACACATTTATTGTGACGCAAGCAGTTGTATTTGAAACAAATAAAGATTTAAGCAAAAAGATAGGAAAATTATGATTCTCTATGATTGCAGAGTTTTCAATTTAAACTTGCCACCATGAAATTGAAATAATGAAATAAATGAACAAATGAATGAGTAAATGAATGAATGAATTAATGAATAAATGAAATGAATAAGAAAATGGAAATAAAATAAATGTGAATTTCATACTTTTCCCATTCAACAGTTTCCAATTTTGGGCGCAGCATCTTTTTCTTTCAGTATTTCTTGTCGCACAATCGGAAAAGAGAGAAAAAAGGTGTATCTGGAAATTGAACGGATTAACCGATTTTCTTCTTTCTTTTTTAAATCGTTTTATCGTTATGTAATGAACCGAATGCACAGTATTAAAATAAAATTCCTTAATATTTGCTCATTTCTAATTTCTTTCAACTGACTGTAATCTCTAACAATAGGAAAGTTGAGTGAAGCATTGCAGGCACTCAATCTAAATTCTCAGCTCGATCCTAGGCTTCAGATGTTTTAAGTATCGTCGAAAAAATGACTCTCTAGACCACCCAAAGTTCCATAGCCAGACAGAGGGCCTACGAACTATGTTCGCCACGAGTACTCTCATGGTGGTGCAAAAATGCATCAATTTTCAATTAATTGCAATAAAACAAGAACCAGACCATTTTTAGAAAAAGGGCTCTGAGAGGTTCTGCATTTAGGCATTTATAGTCTGTGGTTGAAATATGAGATCATACAATTCAGAATTGTAGGAGAAAAACTTTTCAGAGTAATAATACATGGGCAAATTTTCAAGTCTGAGGAAGCGCCTTACGGTGCTTCCTCAGGCTTGAAAATTAGACCATGCATTTAAAAATGACAGGATTTTTCCGTAATTATGAATTTTTTTATCTCATATTTTAACCACATAATCTTAGTGGTAAATCCATCAAAGAGGGATTTTTCGAAAAATGGACTGTTTCTTGTTTCATTGCAATTAATTGAAAATTTGATGCATTTTGTGCGCCTAGGAAGACGCAAACGGCCAACATGAGTGTACCCATGGCGGAAGAAATTCTGGGAGCTCGTTTCCGAATGAAACTAGAGTGTTATTTTTTCGACGATACTTAAAATATCGTAAAACCCCAGGATCGAGTTCAGGATTTGATTGAATGCCTGTCATGCCTCACTCAACCTTCCTATTATTAGAGATAAGAGCCGGTTGAGAGAAATTAAGAATGATTAAAATATTACGGAAATTAATTTTAATATTCTGCATTAGATGCATTAGAGAAAGACGAGACGCTTAAAAAAAGAAAGAAAAAAATCTGTTAATTCGTTCAATTTCTGTTGAGAGTTTTCGTCACTTTCCTCTCTTCTCAGATTCTACGACAAAAAATACGGAAGAAAAATGCTGTGTATTCTTGAATCGGAAATGTGGAATTACAATTTATTTCATTTTTAAGATTACACTTGAAGGGTATGCAAATCGCAGTCTATTTCTCAGAAATTCCTTTTCTATAATTTTTAACGGAAAACTCGAAATTCATCAATTTTCTCTTTTTTTTTTTGAATTTTTGTTTCAAATACAGCTACTTGCTTCACAATGAATTTGATGTTACTCAGGATTGAGGCACTATTTTGTGTCAAACAAGATAGTTTCATTTTTAACCAAAGAGATTCATTATTATCAACTGAAGGAATGAAGCTCAAAACATGAATTTTCAACAAAACAGTCCCACATGCAACCAAATAATTGAATATTCAACCAAAAAGATGCTATGTTAACCAAGACGGTTTTTTTATTATAAAAAGTACCAATTTTTAAACAAATAGTTCAAGTTTCTGTACTAAAAAAAGGATAAATTTTCAACCGAAAATAGAATAGTAAAATTTGTTGTAAAGAAGATTAATTTTCACTGAAAAAAATACGAATGTACATAAAAATGTGTACTTTTTCAACAAAATTTTGAAAACTATTAAGAAAACAGGCGAATTATCTTCAAAAGGGTTGAATTTTTAACCAGAAAATTATATCATTTTGAGGAAAAAGTTAATTTACTATCAAGTACTGTTAAATTTTCCAATGAATAGTTTTATTTTCAACTAGAAAGTTGAATGAATGATGAATATATTCAACGAAAAAGAATAAATTCACCTTCATTGTCACCGTTGACAATATTTTTTGCTATATTGTAGACAATGTAGACATTGCAGGCCTTCAAAATCAAATTATTATACAGAAACGTTGGAAATTGAAAGAATGTACTTTTGAATGGAAAATTTTGTATTCGACAAATTTTCCAACGAGTTTGACTTTGAAAGCTCAATTTAAAAAAATGCTATTTAAAAATGGAATAATTTCTTCATTTTTGCATGGTTTCAATTTTAGAATTCTGAAGTTTCACTGTAACCGTTTAATTATAGAAGTTTCCCTATTTATAACATTGAACTTATCAATTAACATTTAAATTGTGGAATTTCTAACAGTCCAATTGAGATTTTAAACATTGTTCATACCTGAATTTTCAAAATATTTTCCATTTAACCGTACTTTTTATTTCGCACGTTCTTTCAGAATAATTCTATTTTCAAGGATTACAATTGAGACTGTTTTTTCATTTTCACTGTGGCGAATGAAGATGTCCTTATTTCTATTTTCCAAAAATTTCTGTAATAAATGTTTAAGTTACATCGCAATTTTTGTAACTTAATACAAGTTTACATTTCCATAATTGGAAAATTTAACTACTGGGACTGTTTTGTTGAAAATTCATGTTTTGAGCTTTATCCCTTCAGTTGATATAATGAATCTCTTTAGTTAAAAATGAAACTATCTTGTTTGATACAAAATAGTGCATCAATCCTGAGCAACATCACATTCATTGTGAAGCAAGCAGATGTATTTGAAACAAAAATCCAAGAAAAAAAGAGAGAAAAATGATGAATTTCGAGTTTTCGGTTGAAAATTATGGAAAAGGAATTGCTGAAGAAAAGACTGAGATTTGGATACCCTTGAAGTGTAATCTTGAAAATGAAATAACATGCAATTTCACATTTTTCCGATTAAAGAATACGCAGCATCTTTCTTCCATATTTTTTGTCGTAGAATCTGAGAAGAGAGGGAAGTTATGAAAACTCTCAACAGAAATTGAACGGATTAACTGATTTTCTTCTTCCTTTCTTTTATCGTTTCGTCGTTATCTAATGCAGCGATTCCCAAACTAGTGCCGCCGGCCGATGAAGCTGCCGCCGGCAGGGGGATGCCACGCCGGGCCGGGCAGCTAGGCAGGCTCCGAGGCAGGCTCCCCGCTGCGACCAGAAGGCTACTTTCCTCGACTTTCGTGTACCTACCACGAATGACCCTTTCATTGTTATGAACTTGCAATAACTGAAATTATAAAGACTTAGCTCAATTAAATTTTAATTGGCTGAATGATATTCGCAATATAATTTAAAGAAAATGAAAACAAAGTTTTTGAAAATCGGTTAATATCCGAACTAATAAATTAAATATTTACAAATCTTGTGAATGCAACAAAAGTGTAATAACTTTTGAAATTATTATCCGAATTTCTTCTACCCTTTTTTTAACGTTTATTTGATAATCTAACAAATCTAACGGAATTTATTAAAACTCTATTGATTAATATTTAACCAACTTTTCATTTTTCTCAACCGGCTCTAATTCTCTAACAACGAAAAGGTCAGCGAAGCAAGCAACCGAGCGCGAACGACTAGCGTCCAGTGTCTCACTTGGGTTCCAGTATTGTGAAAAAATTTGAGGGTGGGGCCCCTGCCGCTCCCCAGAAAGTGCATAAAAAGTTTGGGAATCGCTGGTCTAATGCAGCGATTCCCAAACTGCTACCCTGAGTAGGGTGGCTAGCCGGTGGTAGGGGGATGCCACCCCGGGCTGGGTAGCTCGGTAGGCTCCAAGCCAAGGTCCCCGCTGTGAGCATGGGACTATTTTTTTTGACCTAGCATGAATGCCTTTCATTGTTCTGAGATTGAGACCTGTTGCAATAACTGAAGTTATGAAGGTATGACACAATTAAATTTAAATGAGCTGAATCAATTTCGTGATATAATTTTAGAAATATGGAAAAAAGTTCATAAAAATCGGTTAATATTTTCACTAAATTTGTCCAAGAAAATACATTACTGGACTACTTTGCAGAGTAACAAAAGTGCAATAACTTTTGAACTTATTAACCGACTTCTTTCTATCTTTTTTGATGTTCTCGTCATAGTCCAGAAAATCTAACGCTGTCTATTAATATTCACTAATAAATATTTACCTAAATCTTTCATTTTTCCTAATCCACTCTAATTTTATTATAATGGGAAGGTCGAGCTCGACAAGCCAGCACATGCCCGCATCACAGGCTGCCAAGTGTACCCCCTTGTGTTTAAGCATTATGAAAAAAATTTGAGGGTGGCGGCCCTACCGCTCCCCAGAAAGAGCGAAAAAGTTTGGGAATCGCTGTTTTATGCATGTAATGCAGAATATTGAAATTAAATTCCTTAACATTTTAATCATTCTTAATTTCTCTCAAGCGGCTCTATCTCCAACAATCGGAAGGTTCAGTGCAGCATGACAGGCACTCAATCAAATCCTGAGCTCGATCCTGGGGCTTTACGATGATTTAAGTATCGTCGAAAGAAAAAACACTCCAGTTTCATTCGGAAACGAGAGCCTAGAATTTCTTTCACCATGGGTACACTCATGGTGGCCGTTTGCTACTTTCCAAGCGCACAGAATGCATCAAATTTTCAATTAATTGCAATAAAACAGGGGCCATACCATTTTTCGAAAAATTCCTCTTTGAGGGATTGTATGTACCCACTAAGATTATGTGAATAAAATATGAGATAAAAAATGCATAGTTGATGAAAAAATCCTACTATTTTGTGAATGCATGGGCTAATTTTCAAGCCTGAGGAAGCACCTTAATAGACAAAAAGTAGTGCGGTGCCATTTCCGAAACTAAACAACGTACTCCGTACGCACGAAGATAACACAGGCCCACAAAAAAAAGTTGTCTGCACGAGAGAAGTGACTAGGCTACCCTTATAGATTTTGGGCCGCTGAATCCGAATATGGCCTTAGAATTTGCCCTACACATCCCAGTTTTCCCTAAAATGCATAAGTGGGGAAAAGCCTAGAGATTTTTCAGTCACACGGGCAATGAAAAAAAGTTTCCCGCACGATAGAAGTAAGTGACTAGGTTACTCTTATGTATTTTGAGCTGCTGAATCCAAATCTGGCCTCAGAATTTGTCCTACGTGCTTAATCTAAATTTGAACCCCAAATTTGTCGGGATTGTTCCATTTTCTCTTACGGGGCTATCCATATATCACGTGGAAAGTTTAGAGGTGGGTGGGTGGAAAAATTCCACGCTTGTCCAC
>NC_046658.1:57082075-57088704 GCF_010883055.1 Belonocnema kinseyi | reverse complement strand
TGATTTCGCACGCAAAACTGTAAAGAATATTATGTTTTTTCCCCCACGTGTAAATCTATATAATTTGAGAAAGACCTTTAATTTCCTTAGAATTACTCAAGTTAGGAGAAATAGAAGGCACACTCAAGAATTTCTGTGTACAAATTAAGTCTCTACAAGTCGTTGCACTTAACAGTATAATATCGATGTGTCTTTTTTCGCGCATACTCGTGTTATCAAAATAACGTGCAAATTATCCGTAGGGTTTTCCTTTTTTTTCTGCATTTAGAGGGAAGCTGAGGCGTGCAAGATAAATTCGGAGGCCAAATTTGGATTCAGCGGCTTAAAGTCCATAAGGGTAGTCTAGTCACTTGTCTCGTATAGGCAGTTTTTTTGTATGGCATGTGTGACTAGAAAATGCCCAAGCTTTTCCCTACTTTTTGCATCTGGGGGAAAAATGAGTCGAGTAGGACAAATTCTGAGGCCATATTCGGATTCAGCGGCTCAAAATCCATAAGGGTAGTCTAGTCACTCGTCTCGTGCAGCCAAATTTTTCGTATGGCCTGTGTGACTTGAAAATGCCCAAGCTTTTCCCTACTTTTTGCACCTGGGGGAAAAAGGAATCGAGTAGGACAAATTCTGAGCCATATTCGGATTCAGCGGCTCAAAATCCATGAGAGTTGCCTAGTTACTTGTCTCGTGCAGACAAATTTTTTATATGGACTGCGTGACTAGAAAATCCCTAAGCTTTTCCCTACTTTTTGCATCTAGGAGAAAACTCAGACGTGCAGGACAAATTCTAAGGCCATATTCAGATTCAGCGACTTAAAATCCATAAGAGTAGCCTAGTCACTTTTCTCGTGCAGACAAATTTTTTGTATGGCCTGTGTGACTAGAAAATACCTAGGCTTTTCCCTAATTTTTTCATCTATGGGAAATTGAGACGTGTAGGACAAATTCTGAGGCCATATTCGGATATATTTTTTCAAGATGTTTTGTAATGTATTTTCAGGAGGTAACAGCCATTTTAAGTCGAGTATTATAAATTCACCGTAAGATAATGATACTTCTAAATATTTCTCTCGTTAGAAAATATATATGTTAATGGCTTAGAAATGTCAAAACTATGTATCAATCTAAAGTAAACCTTCATCTACAACATGTAAAAATAATTATTTTTAGAATTTTTTTCTTTTGGCGTTTTGAGGCCCCCTGAATCAGAAAAAAATTGATTAGAAAAATTTTAAGACCATTTTTTTTCAAGGTTCAAGAATTCTCTGTACGCACACCGAGCTCCTGACCCAAGTGAGTTTGACTAAAATGTGTGCAAAATCGGTCATTGGAGGTTGATTGGTATCGGTTCACAGCTTCCACCAAATCCTTTTAATT
This sequence comes from Belonocnema kinseyi, assembly GCF_010883055.1. Classification (NCBI taxonomy): domain Eukaryota; kingdom Metazoa; phylum Arthropoda; class Insecta; order Hymenoptera; family Cynipidae; genus Belonocnema; species Belonocnema kinseyi. The sequence continues at coordinate 57,087,336 of NC_046658.1, read as the reverse complement.
GTAAATCCTAACTGTTCGGATTCTTTCAAAAAAAACAAGACTTTAACCTATTGCTCGCAATGAGAATGGCGATTTTGGCCAATATGCGGAGAAATATCACTTTTATCCAAAAATTCCCTTAGCAAAAGTTGTTTATTGACTTAAATTAAATTGAAATGTTTTAAATTTACAAACCAAATAAACATTTATTAATAATTTTACAATTTAACATTAATTTCATTGTAAAGTATAATAATCTTTGATATCTAAAAGAATACGACACTAAACATATAATATTTTAATTACATCGTAATAATATTTCGTAGAGTATAATACAACAATAGTTAATGTATAAAGAAATATATAATGTTTAAATATATAATATACTAAATGAAAGTTCACATTTTTGTTAAATTAAATATGCTGCGAGGAGAATTCAAGTACAGCTTTCTTTAGATTCGATATGTATTTTTGATCCCCAATTGCGTTAATTTTATATAGATTGCGATAATTATTATAAAATAAGGTGGTTAAGGGGGAGGGGCAGCGCCAACCAGTGGGGCAAAGGTGATTTTCCTTATAGCATGGCTATTATTTAACAATTTTAGTTCTACTTTGCATCAAATAAATATATTTTATCAGAGAGATAGTGTTACTTACTAAAATCTTGAAAAATGACGTTGCAAAAGTAAAATTATACAGAAAACAGTTTTTACCACGAAAAAATGGAAGTTTCGCTGGCAGAAATATAAAGCGTAATATAAAGCGTAAAATCTGCTCCTCGCCGACACTTCTCCTATTTATATTTTCTGAGCGTTGCGAGCGAGGATGCTCGATGCGAGCTTCGCGAGCTTCGTGAGAACGGAGACTGAGTGGCCGAGAGACCACCGCGAAACTCGATGTTGCCAGATGCGTGCTTCTTCGTGAACGCGCGAACGCGGCGAAGCTCGCCGATCCGGACTGCAGGCAGAAATCATGTCGAATTCATCACTAGCGAGCGTGTTCTCGGATCATAGATGCGTTGTTCGATATATGAACCGTTCCCCAGATCCAAAGGCTGAATTATAACGAGGGGAAGAGTTTGTTTGTTCAGGGCGTTCATATAGGAGAATCAGGGGCAACTTTAGAAAAATATTTCGGAGGTTGGGGGGGGGGGGGTCTAAAAACATCCCCTGGATCCGCCACTAAGCAGAATATACATTTCATTAGATGACACTGCACGCTATTTTTTTTCAAAATTCATCTCTAGTTGAAAACTCTTTATTTTTCTTTTTAAATTATATTTTTAAGGGATTTATAAATTTAGCCAGTTCAAATTTCATCACTTGGGTTCAAAATATTATTACTTTTCATTTAAGACTGAACAGAAATATATTTTTTCATGAATAATTATATGCTAAATGAGCATGAAAAAGGATCCGAACTTCTACAAATCATATTCAACAAATTTAGTCATGCATTAACATTTGTTCATTTTAAGAACCAATTATATAAACAAATGCATATTTTCGGCGTTTTCAAGGAAAAATAAATCTTTTTTTTAATCTGATCTCGTTCAAATCATATTCAAACAATTTAGTCATGCACTAACATTTGTTAATTTTAAGGACGAAATATATAAACAAATGCATATTTTTCGCGTTTTCAAGCAGAAATAAATCGTTTTTTATCTGATCTTATTCAAATTATATTAAACAAATTTAGTCATGCACTAACATTTGTTAATTTTAAGAAAAAGTTATATGAACAAATCCATATTTTTGGCGTTCTCAAGAAAAAAAATCGTTTTTTCATCTGATCTTGCTCAAATTATATTCATCAAATTTAGTTATGCATTAACATTTGTTAATTTCAAGAAAAAATTATATAAACATATTGAAAGTGGAACAGTTTTGAATTTTAAGCGTTTAAAATGAAAGTTCAACACATCTCTCATTGGGAATTGTTTCATTTAAATGCTAGAGCATTTACACATACTGTACAATAAAAGAAATTTGTATGAATAAAACATTTAAGAGAATGAAACTATTTTAATTTACTTGTGTAGTCGTAAATTAATTTATGAAACTGAAATTTTAACTGTTCCGTTTTTAATTCAAAATTTAGCTTGTTCAGTTAAATTAAAAATACAAATACTAGGTTGGAAATTCATGTTTCTGATCGAAAATTCTGGAGTTTAGTTGACAGAAGTTGGGTTGCAAGATGAACTATGATGCTGAAAACTCGGGTTTTTATTTTTTTCCAATAAGAAATCATTGTTTTCCTGGTAATTAAAGTATCATTTGTTGATAAAAATTCAATTCTTTGTAGAAAACAAAGATAAGAGAACAATAATCACGGTTGAAAACCCGTTTATTTGAGGTAGAAATGTGTTTTATGACTGAACATTCAAGTAATCACGTTAAAGAGTCATTATTGAAGGCAAAAGTTAGTTTCTTCATTGGAAATTTCAACTACCTTGGTTTAGAAATGTAGTTTTTGATTAAAAATTTAACTACATGCTTGAAAACACGTTTTCTCGCTTGATAATTAATTTTCTCAAATGAAAAGTTAACTGCAGGTTTCTACTTGCAAATTTTTCTATTTCAGTCGAAAATTTAACTACATAATTGAATGAAAATTCATTTTTCTGTTTGAAAATTAAAACTGTTCTCTTCATGATTTGTGTTTTTGGTTAAATGATAACGTTTCTAACAACTTATTAAACTTTTAAATTGTCGAATAAACATTTGTTACGAATTTAACTTTATTTTTGATAATTCATATCTTTTCTGAAAAATTGTTCTTATTGGTGTAAAATGAAGTGCCTTGGTTGAAAATTCAACTCCTTGTTTCATAGTTAAGGTAAATTGTTGTGTGTTCATTTTATTTTTGACAAATTTAACTATTAATTTTAAATAAACGTTCTTCTTGGTTGAAAATGTATTTTATAATTAAAAATGTAATTGTTGCAGTTCAATCTGAAAAAACCAATAAAAAAATGTAGACAAAAAAAAAAGTGGAAAGAAAAATGAGAAGGCAGACAATCACACCCCCTTCCTTCTCTTTTTCTTTCTTTCCTCTTTTTTATTTTTATTATCATCATATTACAATAAAATAACATTCTAAGAAAAAAAAGAGAATTAAGGGGATGTGGTTGGCTGCCTTCTCATTTTTCTTTCCTCTTGTTTATTTGTGTCTGAAATATTTTTGTTTTTTGATTTTTTTCAGATTACAATAGGATTTTTTGTTTTTGTTTGTTCGTTGTTGTCCAAATTTAGTGCTTGGATTCTTGTTTTTTAATTTTTTTAGCAGGAGTTTGCATCACTTTCATTATTGGACGTTCTTCATTACTTTATATCAGTACACAGATACTAGTAACTTGGAATAAAATGTTTAAAAAAATTATTGTGGAATTTTCTCGGCCAGCGACATGGCCAGGATTTTTTTCGGGAGGGGCTTCGATTTTTTTCCGTCGGGGGCTTTGGATTTATGTAAGGCAAAGAGTGGGGGAAAAGGTATTTGATTAATGAAAAAACTTAGTTTCGAAGGCCCAAACCCCGCTCCTGGCTAAGCCACTGTTCTCTGCAACGCTCGCAAAGCTCGCGACAAGCTTCTTCATGCAGAGGATTCGAGTAGCATCCAGTCTCGCTGCGAGTTCTCTCGGCAACCAAGAAGCGCGCCTTTGAGTTTGGCGTTGCGCATTGTTTTACTTGCTACCAGGGTTAGTACGATTGGGAATGCATAAAAACGTACCAGCATACCTATGGTAAAACGAGGAAGAACGTTTAGACAAGGCCGTCATAACTCGCTGCTCACTTGATGTCTCGTTGGATTATGGCTATTTTTTATATAAATAATGGAAGTATGAAAAGTGTAGAAAGTTAAGGCTTCGACGATTATTTTGAAGCATTCAAAGGTATATATAAGAAATTATACAATCAAACGAGTTGAAAGTTTTACTGGGAATCCTAACCTTCAAAAGTGCATCTGCAATTAGAAAGATCTTAGTGGACATAGGTACATATATTTTTAAAATGTCTTTTCATCTAAACTGATGTCAGCGTCCCTATAAGATATGCTAAAAAAATGTTCCCGCTCGCCCACTGGAACCTTTTTAATCCACATTTCGATAGTGTAGTTATAGCTATTTGAATTAGGCTTCATAACAAATAAGAAATAGTTGCGTCGACAGATAGAAGACATGACTAACTATATTAGTAAGTTCAACTACCGACAGACAGTCGTTGGTGACAAACCAAAGTAGTTAGCTTACCTAATTAGATACTAACGGCAACTACTCGTGCCCCAACTAACAAAAATAGTTCTTAGAACTAAATAAATAGCAGTACCATTATTTACTACCTAAAATAGTTGTCCTAAAAATTTTATTAGTTATCCCAACTAATCTTTTTTTCTGTACAAAAGTTTTTTATCCAGAAATCCATTTAATAAAACTTTGCAATAGTCTTGGAGTCGTCGAAGTATGATTTTATATGATTTAATAACAAAATTTTTTAAAAATCAGAACTGGATTTTGCTTTTAACCCTTTTTTTCAAGAGAAACGTGATGAGAATGTGTTCTATAGAACCGAAGGAGCTTTAAGGGCATGTGTCACCGCTAAATACCTATATTACCGACCTCACTTTATCAGTTCACTGAATATTTTTTTGAACCTAAGAACTTTTTTTGTAAATAAAATATCAAGCTGAAACTTTGGAAAATATATTACAGTGCAATAAAGTATGTTTAGGTTCTGTATTTTGGTAGGAACTTCACTGAAAATTATTTCATCTTTTTTCTGAACCTCGACATTTTTTGAACGTTCGAACTTTTTTTGTACATAAAATATCGGTTTCAAACTTTGAAAAATGCAAGAGCCGAAAGAAAACTACGTTTAAGTACAAAGCTTAATAAGAAAAGTTAGAAAAAAAATATTTCAACTATCAATCCCATCGGCATCATCCGGTAACTTTGTACACGAAAATACGAACCCTCTGGAGCCTCGTCTAGTGGCCACCAGGGTTCGTATTTTCATGTACAACGTTACCGGCTGATGCCGATGGGATTGATAGTTGAAATATATTTTTTTTACATCTTTTATTATTAAGCTGTGTACTTAATCATAGTTTTCTTTCGGCTCTTGCATTTTTCAAAGTTTGAGACCGATATTTCATATATAAACAAAGTTCGAACGTTCAAAAAATACGAGGTTCAGAAACAAAATGAAATAATTTTTAGTGAAGTTCCTTCCAAACTGCAGTACCTATTATTATTATTATTATTATTATTATTATTATTA
>NC_046658.1:57077978-57081975 GCF_010883055.1 Belonocnema kinseyi | reverse complement strand
AAAATTTAGACTATTTTCTTTTCGGATATTTAAAAATTACACAAATAATGGTATGTTTAATTTGATTGCGCATGAATAATGATTTGTTGTGGTTAATACGCGGAGAAAAATAGATGTTAGCACAGACTATCTTAATATTAATAGGTAATATCTTAGAGTTTTAACTATGAGACAGAAATCTAGATACTGAAGTAGAGCATCCGTAGATATTAAAAAAAAGACTTTAACTGACAATATACAAGATATTAAAGGGCAGAATCTAAGATATTCAAGAAATATTTTTTAGTTGTGTAAAAATTACCTGTAAAGCATGCCATTTTCTATAAAATGAAAAGAATGTTAATATCGTAGTCCTCTGTTTTTAAGATCCGAATCCTCAAGCATTCGCCTTTTTGCATAATTATGCGATTTTTGTGTTAAACAGATAACACACTGTTCAAGGCTAATATGAAAGATGCCTGTAACTGAGTCCTCATTTTCTTGAGAAACTTATAACATATCCAAAAACATTTAATTCATTTTCCACCAAAACTTATAGTTCAATACGATTTTGGGTAATTATTTTTTATTCAGAAGGTAAAATTTTTTTAAACACTTTCGCCGTGCAATATTTGAATTCTGGGCCAACTGCATAGCTGCCGCCGCGCCGCCTCACGGCCACCGTCAACTCTCATGACAAATATTTTCCACAGTCCTCCAGAAAAGTGGCATGGGGCTTTTTCCAACCAAAATTAAAAAATTGAGAGCACTTTCAAAATTTGAAATTTTTTTCTTTTTAAATTTTGGAAATTTTTCATAATGTTTCTTATAGATGAATAGAAGACTTACAAATTGTCCAAATAACATTTTCAATTGCGATGAAAAATGAGAAAAGTTATATGCTTTTCAAAATTTTGAACATGTTAGAAAAATATCAAGAAATATTTTGATAAAAGATTAGCAAATTTTATTTAAATTCATCACTAGATATCAAATATATATAGAAACTATGTCAGTTAAATTTTTCGATTAAACAAAAATTCAAAAAGTTAGAGCTTTTTCAAAATTTGAATAAAATTTTTTTATGAGTTTTAGACATTTCTGTAAAATTTTCTGGTACACGTCAAAAAGACTTGCAAAATACCTTGATGAAATTTTTGAATTCGATAAAAATTCAAAAAGTTATATATAAATCCAAATTTCTACTAGGTATAAAATATATGATTTTCGAAACTATTACCATGAAGTTTCTTATTAGACAAAAGTTCAAAAATTTCTAAATGTGCAATTTTGGTTTTTAAGACATCCATAAGTTTAAAGCGTTGTTTATAGTAGTTTTAACCAGGAATTCGAACTAAATTAAGGGGAATTTTTGGATATTCGCTAATTATTTCGATAAATTTAAAAGAATTTGGCTTAAAACTAAGCTTAGTCTAAAAAATTACAAAAATATCATGAGCCTACAATTGTAAAATTTCAAAATTATGTCTTAATCGTATTTCATATAAAAACAACGAAAAGGAACGTAAGAAAACTTTCGTTACCTTCCTTTTTGTGTTTTTCCACATAAAACCTTAGCGAAACACAAATTTGATAATGTGCCTCCGTAGCTGCATTATTTTTAGTCAGGTTTCATACTTGGCATTATTTTCAGGTAAATTATATGGATATTTAAGAAATAATTGGAAAATATCTGAAAATGCCCCTTAATTTCGTTCGAATCCCTGATTTCAACAGAATTTACAAATTAAATGTCTTGATGAAGTTTTTCAATTGGACGCAAGTTATCGAGCGCGAAGTGCGAGTTTCGTAATGAGAATGTAATCGTACAATTTATGGCTGTAATTCGTCAGAAGTTTAAATAACAGTTTTCGATTTAAGTTATAACATTTATGATATTTGAAAAAATGTAGTTAAAGTGTACGCATTAAACGTACGTGAACGAGCGCGAAGCGCGAGAGCATACTCGCGCGCCCTAGGCGCGTCCGAACTTGGCGCGAAGCGCCGCGAGCGTAGCGCGGAATCAGAATGTGTCCGCACAGTGGGCATATTTAAATTAGTTAAAAATTAATTATAATTGAATTCAGATACTCATTCTAAAATAAATGAATTCAAACTTTATTTAATGTAATATTGTAAAAATTTATTCAGTTTATAATAATTAATTAGTCTGTTCATAACATATAAAGCATTGAACTATTATTTTCATATTGAGTCATTTAAATTATTTTCTCTCGGTATTCTTCTGAACATTTTGGATATCGATAACCTTTTAAACTATATTCCAGAAAAAAGTAAAATATATATTCGGATCATTTAGAAATCAGAATTCCGATACTCAATTCACAACATAACAAAAATGCACATAAATAATATTAATAAAAAACATGTAGTTTAAGCATTAATAAAATGTTATTTCAAAAATTATAGCCTATATTCAATTACACAACCTTCAAGTAAACAAGTAGTAACTGTTATCGACTGCAGAAAAAACCACCAACAGATAAGCAAGAACTCGAATGTACCATAATAATTCAACATGACGCAAACCATGCAGCTATTGTAATATTTTATATGGGATAATATTGTTTATATGTAATATTCAAAGTTGATTTTATTTTGATATATTTTATTTTTAAATCACTATTTAATAAAATTATGATTAACTTAGTAAATGTAGAATTTCATAATAATTAATTTATAGAATATGATCTACTTTTAATTGAAAAGAAACATATATTATAATCTGTAGCATATAATATGTGGATCGCGGATTTGTTTTAGGATTAATGGAAAGAATACATGAATCCTTTTCATTAATCCTAAAACAAATCCTCGTTGTGATAAATAAAATTCCGAATTAAAGCTATTTTTGTTTATTTTTAACTTCCCTTAGTTTTGCCACTGCTTCTTTCCTAGCAGCTTCGGATTTCTCACAATTTTTCTCCAACTTTAGAAGCATGGCTCTTTTCTTGTTCTAAAACAAATTAAATTGTTATTAATATCTGTCACATTTAGAAAAGTGCACAATACCCATTATCCGAAATTAGGTGTGTAACTATTTCCCAGTGCCTACCTCTCGAGCCGTAACTTTCATCTTTATTTCCTCTAGTTCTGCTTCTTCTTTGCCCCGTTTTAATTTTAAGTAACCTAGTTTTGATACAAGTTTCTCTTTTTCCTGATAAAGTTCTTCCAGTCGATTCATTACTGAGTATTGCAGATACTGCGAAGTCGGTTGGGTCGACAATTCTTGATAAGCTTCGTGGATTTCTTTCATATTAGAGCGCGATTCTTGCACTATTCGACTCTCCATATTGATAATAAACATTGCTGACTCTTTCATCAATTTCACCTGGTTCGTCTCGAATTCGAGCTTCTTAGATTCTTGTTTACCGTCCTGTAATGTTTTCCCAAAGCCTGATAGTTCTTCTTCTATTTCTTGAATTTTTGAACGTAATGAATCCATCCTTCAAATTGTGTATTCTTTAAGTGCAGATGTACTTAGGGACATTAGTATTGATTCTGTAAATGACAGAATTTTCAGTGTTTCCGACAATTTTCAAACGCAATATTATGACGTTTCATATTGTGTTAGCATAACTTAATGAAATAAAGCTACCTCGAAAGCTATTCTTTTCAGATTGCGCAATTTTCAAATCCGCAATCGTTAAAAGGCCCTAAAGGTATCTTCAAATAAGCGAAAAAGAAGTAACCTTCCCCGGTATGAACATTTAAAACAACATAATCAGAAAATAAAAACCTTTAGAAATATTTTCTAATATACAATAAAAATGGAATTGTAGCATACTCTACAACAGTGACTTATATGCGCCACTTACTTGTCATAAGGTTCGTATAATACTATGTGAATTTGAGCATAAATTATCCTTATAGCAAGTTACATTTAATGCATTGTTGTAGAGTACACTTCAATTGTTTATGAAATATTGTTTCTACACAAAACCGTCAGTTTTTAAAATTACTAAATAAGACTGTCATATCATATCGTGCACTAAAA
>NC_046658.1:57075491-57077878 GCF_010883055.1 Belonocnema kinseyi | reverse complement strand
TTATTCAGACAGATATATTAATTTTCTTTCGAATCATCCGATTCAGCAGAAAATAGCTATCATAAAACATTTAGTAAACACATCTTTTAAACTATCACACGAATCCCATCACCAGTCAAATATTAATTTTATTTAAAATATTCTCTTACTCAATAATTATCCAAAGGAATTTATTAAAACACACATTAATGATAAAATTCAAACACTTAAAAATCCTTTACTAAAACGAACCACTTCACATTTCGATCATAATGTACATTTTATACCTCTTGTTTCTATTCAGGATTGATTCTAAACTAGATAAGTTTATTAAATTAGGAAAAGATTCTCTTGACATTTTTCAACTTACTGATGTTGTTTATAAAATTTGTTGTTAAAATTGTGTTAAATGTTATGTAGGCCAGACTGGCAGGTTACTTTCTACTAGAACAAAAGAACATCATGATAATTTTAGCAAAATCCAAAGAACCATAAAGTTATTGCGAAACATCAGGTAATAATTGGTCATCAGTTTGATTGGGAACATGTTTTGGTTTTACATCATGAGCCTAATGAGTTCAAAAGACTTTTAGCTGAAATGTTTTTTATTAACAGAGAAGGTGATAATTGTCTAAATGTATTAACTGACCTTAATAATTTTATTCCTGTTTATAACATTATATTAGACTCATTCATTTAATTTCTAATGTATTTTAGACTTTTTTGTTATTGATAATTTATTACTAAGTCTATACAATTATTTTTTCTCTTTTTGTACATCATAATTTTTTATATACAAAAAAATTGTATATTATTAATAAATGATACTTCGACTCTTCCTTCTACGCTTCGACTATATACAATATGTATCACTTTGAAATTAAGGAACCTTATATCTTTATCTGTTACTACGACACTGTTCTTTTAATGTCCCAGGTAATTCATTTTTTTACCTCTCTCACTCGAAGGGCACGTTGTGTTTCCTTTTTTAAATTTCAATTTAAAAAGTGTTGTTGAACCTTTTTTGAAATTTTAATTATTTGTTACGATCTTTTTTATGTCAAATATGTTATTATAAAAAATAATAACATTAGCACTACAGGTAAATTAAATTTTGTTCTAAAATTTTAACGGTTTAATTTCACTTTGACTTTAGTATATGATTCGTTATACTTTTAACATTTTAAACTTAGCTCAAATTTTTTTATTTTATTTTTTTATATCTTTTACAGAACTGTTTTAGATGAGAACCCTAAAAGAACACGAATTAACCATCAAGAATTTGGACTTTTTTATTATAAATATAAGGACTTATATAATTTTAAATGACATTGGATTGAAGATTTTTTCTGATGAGGAGAGCAATTGACTCTCGAAACGTCGACAAATTTTTAATAATGGAATAAAGGATCTTCTCAACATCAACGTCGTGGTCTTTTAATTGGTCTGAAGTATGTCATTTTTACATCTTACTACATTTATAGTTAATATATTATTTTATTATAAATATGAATATTATATATTATCGACTAATGTTTCAAAGGTAGCATGCCATAAGGACCTAACGAACATATTCATAATATTACAGGAGAGACAAAAAAAGTTACTTAGAAACTAAATTTCTAAATAAAAAAAGAGTTATTTTGAGATCAATCAGTTCTGAATCAAACCCTGAAAAGTTTGATTTGGAAAACTGTATTAGGTTCCGAGAAAATTGAGGGAGAAAGTTTATTTTCTAACTTTGAACGGTAATAAAAAATCCAATATTCAATTAAAAATTAATTGAGAATTTACTTTTCAGTTAATGAGTTGCTAAATCGATATTAAAAAAGGTTGTTAAAACACTGTACGAGTGTACGGGATTTGGAGAAAATGGAGGGGAAGTTTTTTTCGCTCGAGGGGCAAGTTTGAGCGCGCCTGTAGTGCGCACCTGTTGGATCTCGCGCTTAGTATTGGATAATGTATTTACGAGCTCGTTCATTATACACCCTACCCCTTTCACATTTTTGCATAGGACTTTTAAAATTAAAAGTCGAATCATCGATGGCTGATATGTAGTGATTGTGAATTCTCTTTTGTTAAGGGCATGTGACACAGCTAAATACCTATATTACCGACCTCGCTTTATGAGTTCACTGAATGTTTTTTTGAACATAGGAACTTTTTTTGTAAATAAAATATCGAGCTGAAATGTTGTAAAATGTATTAGAGTACAATAAAGTACGTTGGTCTAAAGGAAATAGCCGCAGTATAATTGACTTTGTTGTTGCGGATGAAAGACTTAGAGAGTTAGTTAAAGATACAATGGTCATGAGGGGTCCTGAATGCAATACTGATCATTACCTTCTGATCTCAAAAATTAACTTAGGTCGGGGTTGGAGAAAAAAGAGACCCAAGAAAGCAAAACA
>NC_046658.1:57067222-57075391 GCF_010883055.1 Belonocnema kinseyi | reverse complement strand
TTTATTTATTAATTTAAATACATTTTGGATTTTCAAATATTTTAATAAGCAAATTATGTGATTTAATGAACACAATGTGCTTCCTTATTTATTAATATCATATGTTATTTATTTCAAGTTCAAAAAATGATCCTTGTTAAAATGATTTATAAAATTTAGGAAAATATGCTAATGTTAATTATAAGTAATTTTGGAAAAGAACTCGAGGTGAAATTTTGATAAAAATAGTTCGGGTTTTCTTTATTTGACAATAACAATTTATAGTTTAATGTTTTCCTTTTTCTCTGTAGGTAATAGTGGCAATTTTTATTTAATTATAATGCTGTATCGCTTATTTTTTTCCTTAAAAGATTTTCCGCAAATCTCATTGGTAGTTTTTATTTTTTTTAATTATTTATAAAAACCTATTGTTTACATAATAACGATTGTATAATTCCTAAATAAAATTATTTATCTAAAAACATACCGATAAGATTTGCGGATAATCTTTTGAGGAATAAAATAAGCCCTACAGCATTAGGATTGAATAATAGTTGCAACTTTTACTTAAAGTGAGAGAGAAAAACATTAAACTGTAAAAACTACTGTTAAATAAACAATGGAAATGGTAAATTATTTATTTTAAAAGTTCACTTCAAGTTCTTTTGTACAAATAACCAGTTATAATTAATAATAAAGTATTTTCCTCGATTTCATAAATCATTTTTAACGTTCATTTTTTTGAGCTTGAAATAATTTTAGTTCATGTTTAATTTAAAAACAAGTAAATTAAAATTCCATTTCCCTCTTAAATCTTAGGCTAAATTTCATGAAAATAGTTATGACGAAAAAAAAATTGTTGAAATAAATTCATTAACATTAATTAAATTTTGTTGGCTATGTGTAATTTTAGTTCATTTTTTTAACTTGAAATTTGTTTAAACTACCTTTTTTTTAATTCTGCAAAATAAAAAAAAATGAACTGGAATCTTCCAGAAGATTAATTTAAATTTTCCTAATAATCTAGAGAATATTGTTTGATTTTTTAAAAACCTTTCCAAATTCATAAAAACCTTTTTTTTTACAAAATTGTAAAAAATCTCCATGTTTCTTCAGATTTCTATCATTATAAAATTAAACATATTTTTCAAAATTTTGTTGAAAATACTATGAAATCTTTTAGAAAAATCATTAAAAATTTTTTTGGGAATCTAAAGAAAAAATTTGTATTCTCTTGAAACCTTCCGTAATTTTAATCTAGTTCCCTGTTTCAAAATCTTCAACAATCTATATTGAAAAAACGGAATGTTTCACAAGTTTAAAAATAACTTGGAATTTTTTAAATAGTTGAAAATATTTATTTAGCATAATAGAATTCTTTTTTTGTAATTTTGATTCAATTTTTGATTAAAATCCCTTCTTCAAGATAAAGAAATCATTAAAAATGTTAACAGAAATCTTGGGACTATTTTATTGTTTTCCTAAAACTTTTAAAAATTCTCTAAAGGCTTCTCATTTTTTGTTCTAAATCATCAAAAATGTACATTTCGTTTAAAATTAATCCGAAAAATTGTTTTAAATCTTTCAGATTTTTTTTCGACATATTTTAAAATATTCAAAACTTAAATTTAACCTTTTAAAATAAAATCTGAATAATTTTGAATTTTCCCAAAATCTTATTGTATGTTTAGTGGCTAAATTAAAAAATACATATATAAAATTTAAAAAAGATAATATAAAATTATAAAAAATTTATAAAATTTCATCCACGATAATCTTGATTCTATTCATTACATTACAGTCATAAAAATCTGTAAAATAATTTATATCTTCGTTCAATTATTCTTTAACAGACATAATTTGAACATTTAAAATGAAAATAAACATTTATTAATCATTCTTTTCTTAGATTCGATTAAAATACGTATGATCAATAATTCAAAACCTAAATGCACTGATAGACATGAATAAGTAAATGTAAAATGAATAAAATAGCAATTTATAAATTATTTTGAAAACTTGGTTCCTATGTTGTGATTTCTTATTTAGAATAAGATCCTTTAGTTCATGTTTAATTTAAAAACAAGTAAAATGAAAATTCCTTTTTTGTCCTAAATCGAAAGCTAAATTTCATGAAAAATGTTATGCTGAAAAGCAATTTTATAAATGAATTCATTTAAATTAATTAAATTTATGAACAGTTTATAATTTTAGTTCATTTTTTTAAATTTGAAAATATAATAAGATATAATTTTTTTATTATCTATTAAATAATGCCCAATATTCACAGTTGATATTAACAATAAAATAATATTTGTTAAAAGAGAAAAACTATAACAACAAAACGATATACCTATACGCTTTATATGTAACACCGTGACCACAACACTACAGTTTTGATATCGTCCCTTAAAATAGCATTTGCCATTATTTAACAATATTTATATCATTTGGTGGTTTGAAAAATTAAATTTTGTTAGCTTTGTCTTGCTCCCGCTTACTTTTTTATCCCGATTTACAATCAAAACCAACGCACTTCGCGATTTTTGTTCAAAATTTCAACACTGCGGATATTTGATCTAAAAGAAGTTTTTCAGTTTTCTTTCGCTTAGAAAATGGAAAATTTCGAAAAGATCTCTCAAAACACTCAAAGATTATTTAACATTGTCAGTAAATTACTTTTAATGAGTTATTAAATTCAACGTTATTATTTTGCCATGCATTTGCAACGATCATAGGTCAACTGCGAAACTGTCGCCGCCACACGGCCACCGTCAACACATTGTACATTTTCAACTCAGAGTTCCAAGGGGCTGGTTGGACATATCTGCTTAACGAAATTAACCTTCATTTTGAGAACCTTAAGAAGTGTATTAAAAGCTGACTCGATTAGACAAATCCTTCAAAAGCTAGCGTGGCTACAGCATTCAGGTAACCATACATACAGACATATACAGTGGCGGACTGGCATGATTTACACTTGTACTCCTATAAGTAATACCAGTAATGTAGAAAGTGTCCTCTAATTTCTTTTCACCTATATTATTCTTATAAAATTCCCTAATGCATGTTTTGGATTCTATTAAAGTAAATATTTTTTAAATGAATAAAAAATTATTCATATTGAAACAGTATTCTTGTCATCAACTTCATTACGGATTTTTAAATCCTCTTGTTTCCTATGCAATACATAATATATTTATTTATTAAAAATTTATAGGACACTTAAATGCATTTTTATGACCGCCCGCTAATATATTGATTTTTTATTCAAATATGTTAAATTTCGATGACGCCTATACGTACCTTGAGGGATTTTCCAGATCGATTTATTTATGTAAAGAGTATGACTCCATTTTCGCTTACAAATATGAAAGGGGGCAACTTATTTAATTTTTTACAAAATCTCGACTAATTATCGGCCGTATTTCATTAGTTTAGTAATTCTTAAGTTTAAATTCAATTTTTATATTAAAGTGATTATTTATTAGTCGAAATTTTCTCTAAAACAAGTTATTAGCTTCCATTTCAAAAGTTCGGATCAAATGATATATTTCATTATTTTGGAAATTGTAAAATATTACTATATTTTGCTATAATTTACTATAATAATTGTTATTTTATTCTAATTTTAGCATTTTTTGTCATTTTTAATGTTGTTATTATGAATTACTTATTTAAATAAAGGTTTAGATCTTCGCGGTAAAAATACTTGAAAACTTGCAGTCTATATGGCTGGGGACACCCGTGGGAATTCTGAGTTGAGTGTGCGAGAGAGACAGAAATATGATAAGCGCGCCACAAAGGGTGGATCTTCTGAGTGAAAAAAAATTTTCGACAGCCAATCACAGTTGGAATATTGTCAGAAAAAAAGGTACATAGTAAAAAAAAGTGTGAAAAAAATTTCCTGCCAGAAAGTAATAATCAGGCGACCGTCAGCCAGGTTCAGGCATTCTCTGAAAACCGCTACCCTTGCGGCGGGTGGTAGTTTGTCGAGCGGACGGTTTTCGGCCTCGCGAGACCTTTCCATTGTTTCAGATTAGACACAGCGGAGAAAAATCCGAATTTTGTACAATATTAATTAATACAATTTTAATATACTGCATTAGCATCGTTATATTATTCTGAGTAAATCAAAAAAAGGTTGATAAAAATCAGTCAATATTTTCAATCTCAGCCGCATAGGTTCCTATTCCACAAAAGGGAGCGTGTTTTCTTCCCTGTAATTGTACCGACAGATAACCTCACAGAGATGTCTTCTATTCCCCAAACGTGTTCAGATTTCGAGATTATTTAATTCCTTCTAATAAGTTCACAAAATATGTGTAATAAATTGTTTTAATTCCTTCATGTGGAATATATGATTTGAAAATTTAATCAATTCAAGTCCGCCTGTCTAGAGTTAAAATTATTTTAATTCACACATTTAAATAGATTTCTTTGATGCATTTTTAAGACGTTTAAATAAATTATTAAAATGTAAATGAATATAAATTTGAATATCTTTCGAATTTACAAGTTTAGAAAGATTTAATATTAAAACATAGGTTAAATAAATGCTTTCGTTAAATTTTACTAAGTCAATTGAGAGGAATAGGATTTTCACTGGAGAATTTTTAGACGGAGCAAAAATTGCGTATTCATAGAAATAAAAATTTTTAATTTTTCTGAATGTAACGCTTATTACCATATACACAGCCCTCTTAAGCTGGTCTACAATCACCGTAAATAGCTCGTTGCGGCGCCGCAAAACTCACCGATGCGATGCGCCATCGTAACGCAAGGAATAGCCGTCTACAGGTGTCGCGAGTGGCGCTGTTGCGACAGCCTATCAGAGTTTACTTTAATTTTAAATGCTTTTAAATGTTTCTCATATAACATATTCGAGTGATTTTGTTTTGCATTTGTCTGGATTTTTTTGTTGGTTTGGTGTATTATGTGAGAAACATTTAAAAGCATTTAAAGTTAAAGTTATAGGATAATAAAGTACAAATTTTATTTATAAGGAATAATTTAATATTTTTGTGTCTTATTTTGCTCTAAATTTTATTCTCAGCTACCCTGAAAAATGTATCGTTTCAATCAATTTATATTATTACAATTCATTATATGTATGGTTGTTGAAACAGACATATTTTCACTGGCTTGTTTTTATCAATTAAAGAAAGAGTTCGCCTTCTATAAATAAACTATTTTGTTATTAACAAAATTTAATTTTTTATTTTCCAGGTTTTTTTAAGATTAAAAACGAAGCTTAAAATAAAAACAACGCATTCCATAAAAAATTATTAATAACGAATTTGGAGCTCTTTTATGGGTGAATAAATTTCGTCCCTTTTTATTTTCGTAGTTTGTAACTTTTGCCCCAAAAATTCATTTTTTTTCACTTTTATGTTGTTTTTTTATGTATAAAACATAAACTACGCATCCTATTAAACCGTGATTAACCGATATGTATTTTTTTAATGCACCATTTTTTTAAATTAATTTTTTTGTAACTTGCATAGTTAGACCACGACACAGAATGTTTTATTTTTAATTATTTTTTTGTTTGATCAAAATTTGAATTTTCGATGTTTATTAAATTCAAAAAGTTGTTATCACAGTCTTGGGGGGGGGGGAGGTCAAGTATTACATACATCTAATACGTTTACGTTGTACTCCTTAGGAACAGTTTTTACTTTTTTCCGATGACCTTTTTTTTTAGAAGTCTCCCTCAGTATTGGATCCCCGGCCGCACCCCTGAGTACCCAGTTCGCCACTGGACATACAGACATACAGACAGACATACACCGATAAAATGTTATGATTTTCGGTTTCTGTAAGTGCAGAAACGTAAGGATCTGTTAAAAACCAAAGATCGAAAATTTGGACGATTACATTACACTCTCATGAACGAGAATGTAAAAACATATATATAAAGTTATTTGAATGCTTCATAAGAGAATTATATTTTAATGGTTTTTCTTTTGTAAAATGGCCAATTGATTATTAGCTGAGTAAATTTTTCTGAATATTCAAGTGAATACAAATTGAAACTTAGTTTCTTAAATTTAAGTAACATAAAATAATTATTTACTTACTATAACTTTTCTGAAATTAATATCAAAAGTTACCAATAAAACAAATTTTCAAAAATGAATGTGGAAATTTAAGAAAATGTAAAGTATAAATTATTTTAATTTTTAAATAAAAATGATTGTTTAATGCTTTTTATGTTATCAATTATGAGCAGATCAATTAATTGTTAGCTGACTAATTTTTTCACAACATTGAAGTAGATAAAGATTTAATTTTTTTGAATTAAGGAAATGAATCGAGTCTTTACTAGAAGGTTATGTAATTGAATATTGGTTGTAATTTATGCAATAAAAGTTTATTAATGTTAAAAATACTTCTTTTTCAATTATATCATTTGTGCAAATTTTCGTTATGTTATGGAGTTAGTATCTGAATTCTTGAATTTCGAAAAGATCGGAACATACACATATATTTTATTTTTTTCTAAAATAGTTTAAAAGGTTATTAATAATAATTAAAATTTTCAGAAAAATACAAAATAAAAATTACTTGAATTATTCAATGAAAATAATTCTTTAATGCTTTTTATGACATGAACAGATTATTTAATTATTATCTGATTAATTTGTTTAAAATAGTACATTATATAAATATTTAATGTAATGTTCCTGTACTAAGCAACATAAATTAATTTCAAATAATTGAATATTGATTATTATGCTGGTAACTAATTAATCGATTACTAACTTTTTTTTTTTTAATATTAAACTATATGAAAATTGAGTGGTTTGTTATGCCGCCTCTCTTCTCTAAAATATGCAACACATTGTTGTCGAAAGCCTAAAATCTTGTGACACTGGGTAAATAAATCTTTCCGTGACTCTTTTCAAATTGTTTATATATTAATAACAATTTGTGGCTTTTTTGCACCGTCAATTTTGTACATCGAAATTTCCATATAAACTATTTTAGTTCGTGATAAAATTAATTTCAAAATTTTTCAAATTATTATTAATAGAAGAGAACATTTAAATTGTAAACGATTGTCCAATATTATGAAATAATTTTTTTCTCAACAATTTTTTACAATACTCTAATTCCTGTACATTTTTTTACATTTTCAAGGAGATTTAAGTAACATAAAAATAGGGGAAAACTTATTTTGAAGAAATCGAACAAAAATTTAGTAGCTTTCTAATCGTTTTGAAAGATTTTGAGATGATTTTTTGAAAAAAAATATGGAAGACCTTCAGTCAATTATTTAAAATTTGCAGGATTGAAACAAAATTTAGGTACACTCAATTTTGTAGGGCGAGAAGAGAATGAAAAATATGTTAGTTTTGATTAATGGGAAAATTTCAAACAATTTTTTTACTAATAAGTTCTAAGAGCCCATTGAAGAATATTGCAAAACTTTTCAAATTGTTTCCTAAAACTTTTAAAAAGAGTTTAAAAGTTTGTAAAGCAAAATTTTGCCATAATATATAATTTTAGAACAAATTCGAGTAAATTTAATATATATTCACAAGTTTTGAAACGATTCAAAAACATTGAAAACTTATGAGATATTTTAGGACTTTTGTAAAAATTCTGAAAAATTAACAAAATTCTTTAGGTTCCTCAAACAATTTATTTCGATTTTTTAATTTGAAAAATTAACTTTAGGAGAAAATTGAAAAATATTTTTAAACATTTTCAAATATTTCCTGAAGTTTCAAAAAAGAGTAGAAGATTTTTAAGCAAAATGTTTTAATTGGGTAACATTAAAAAATAAAAAATGAATTAAACCATCAAATTTCATAAATATTGCAAAGACTTAGGGTGAATAAAGAAGATGTTTAAACTGTTGAAGATTAAAAAGATGTAGGTTTATGTTAACGTTTTTAAACAAAAAGAAACCCAGATATAAAAAACGCGAACGTCTAGACACTAATATTTTTCTGAAAAATTAAAAATTGCAAATAAAAAGTGTGGGAAACTGAATACTTATATATAAAGTATCTCATGCCCTTAAGTTAAAATATCTTTGAAAGGCTTCAAGTGAATAAATAAATTTTATTAAAGTCCCTAAGAAAATTTGGAATATTTTGAGCGAACTTTGTACATTTTAAATAATTTTTGAATATTTTAAGAAAAATTGCTATGTTTTTAAATTGTATGTTTTAATTC
>NC_046658.1:57061205-57067122 GCF_010883055.1 Belonocnema kinseyi | reverse complement strand
AAAGGGGTCAATTTTTTCCTATTATTAAGCTTTTAAAACTAATACAAAATAATGTACACTGTAAAAAATACGATTTAAAATTGCACTTCAAAGCATAAATTTACACATATAAAATGTCACTTTAGAAGCATTAAAATTACAGGTTAGAAAATAAATTTCCACATGTTGTGTAGAATGACCGCTCTTATAGTTTTCATTCTGTGACTGCATGAATTTATACGACGTGTTCAAAATCACTACATTTAGAGTGTGTGAAAAAAGGACTCACGCTGTACATAGTAAAATTACCCAAACTGGTAAAATTACCAACTGCGCATAAATTTCTATTTTCGAACGAAAATTTCTTCATTTTATTATAATTTCAGATTCGTTCGTATAATGTTCCACATTTTTGTAATTTTCGCGATAGAGCTTTCTTTTTCGCTCTTTTATTCGCATATCATGAGCGAAGCGTGCATTTTAGTTTGCAACCTTTATTGCTCACATTCGGCGAAAGAATGAATGAAAGTGTCTGATTTTAAATTATAAATTTTGTGCGATAAAGCTTGCGTAATTATACACATATTATAAATATGTCTTTAATATGACCTTAATGATTTAAGTATTTGATGTTAGGTTGATATTTTGGAGAAATTTTCCACTTTCCATTGTTCCATTTTACGCCACATATTAAATTTCAGTTAAGTTGAGAATTTCACACTTTTGTTCAATTTTAGACATTTCTATATTAGTTTTACGCCGCTGCGCCTAAGTCCACTTTTTATATATGTCTAGCGTACTAAAATTCCACAACCTTTTTTTACAGTGTAACGTAACTGCAATCAGGGGTTACGGGAGGTAAAGGGTAAAAAATAACGTTACCTGATGTGTGAACGCTACCTAATAATAGCACTCGTAAATTTTACATTACATGCATCAAAGAATGCATTCACTGAATTCATTCTTTCAAAATCTAATTTCAGTAAGAATATAAGTGCTCAGAAAATTTTGAGAAATAAATAGTTATTAAAAGATTGGGTAAAGGATCAAAATGAGCACAAAAGTTAGCGCGCGCATATAAGTCTAATATAACTTATAAGTTAGAAAGTTTTTCCTCTTTTTCGTCGATAAGATAGTTTTTAGCAAATATGTTCACAAATATTCTAGTAACCTACTGTATCGATAAGCGAGAAAATTTGGAACTTCTCTAGTAGTAGGTGGTACGACCCTCGGTAATATTGATTTCTTCAAAATCCGTGTTCAGCGCGGAACTTTCGAACGCAGTTGTAAGATAGCGCTAGTATCACTTAAAACTGTTTTCATTGGCTTATTAATATTTTTAGTTTTATAGACACCATGTAATAAACAATGATTATATACTGGCAAACTATAAAATTTCATTTTATAAACTAAGAAACATTCACACATTTTGTTTTCTTTATATTTAATTATATTATTTATAATGGTATCAGTACTATCAATCTAGAAATATCTTTAAAATATTCCTAATTTTATTTCTACAGTTTTTAATGATTTGATCGTATTCTCTCAACAACAAAAAAATACTATTAGACCGATGTTCAAAACTTGTAAAATTGGAATCGAGCCAGCTCCAATTTATTGTCAGTGACATTTTGAGATTGTAATCTCTTACATCTATTTACTGAAAGCTGGATAACTTTTTCTGATTAACCTTTTTTATTCTTAATTTAGCTTCGCTTTCCTGAAAAATTCCGATCTTCTTAGTTAATTAGTTCTGTTCTGCCACCCTACAAATTTCAACGACATTGATAATGAAATTTATCACACGAAAAAATTACCATTAATCGAAATAAATATTGATATGAATACGGACAATACTATATTTTCATGATCCAAGAAAATTTGTCTTGCCTCAAGAAAATTTATTTATGCAAATGAAATCAAGTTTTTCAATTTTTTTTAGAATACATCAAATTCTAACCAAAGCCAATTTTTTTTAAGTTCAATGAAGAAACTAGTATCTGTATCGATATCTCAATTGACTCAGTTGTTCAACATCTATTAATGAATTCTCAAGAAAGGTTACGGATCCCATATTACGAAATTAGTTTGAACCACCGGCCGGCCAAGCCTTAACTGCTTAACTGGTAACAAAAACTATTCGAACCCATCTATTTTAAAGTCGTAAATCAAGAAAAATAGTAGTAAGGACCGAGGCAAAAAATCTCACGGTGGATATGGGATCCCTAATCGACAAGGGTGAAATGAGGTTGTTAGGAAGAGTATTTCAGAAATTTTCCATTTTTCTTGAAGATCATCCCATCCGTGTAATTTAAACTCACGTACGTTGCTTCACGGTCCTTTTTCAAAATAATCTAAATAATCCATTTCTGAAATATTTGCTTTACTAATAGTTTTCAACATTTTCTGCAAGCAGAAAAAAAATTTTAATTTCCATTTTCAAATTAATCATCGTCTGAATAAAAGCATTCGATCTAACATACTTATTTATGGTCCATAATTATATTCTCGTTTAGAACGCACTTCGTGTCTGATTAATTCAATGCTGAATCTAAAAGAAGACATAGTTTTTTTATGTTTTCGACAAGACAAGCATTATCTCAATATCAGGATTGGTAGCATTCAACAGCTTTTTTCTTTTAATCTGAACACGCCGAGTATGCCGAACAGAATAAACCATGGTGGTCCAATTTGTCTACCGATTCGATATTGTAACAAGCTCGTCTTTTGCTTCAATATCTTTTTGGGTCTGCGCATTAGTCCGATGGCGGCGATCTCAGAAATTTTGACAAATCATGTTCTCATATTTGTTAATCAATATCGCACACATATACTTCCATGCACGTTGAACACATACAGAAACGTAAAAAAACTCGAGAAAAAACTTTATATTTTGCTTCTAACTTTGAAGCAAAGTTTTATATTTGCACATACAATTTGCACAATATTTTATGACAGTAGTAAATTTGTTAAGACTAAGTGCTTCTTTTTCTTTAAAAATTATGTTTATGTCCGTAAAATGTACACAGGGTCTTATGCGCGTTTACTGTCGGTGGTAAAAATGTCTGTTGTTAATTTGTTTCAAGAATGCTGCGAAAATGTTATTGCATTGTCAATTTAACATGTTTCGAGACACAATCTGCGGAATTTTGTCGGTACTTTTTGAAACAATTATGCAAACAGTATTGAATGATACCAGTAATTTCATTAGATAGCTATTTGTTTTTAGAAAAAATGTATCTTTTGAAGCGTTCACATACAATTTCCAACATACAATTGTAACTATCGTTACTTTATATTAGTTACTTATAGAAAGTAAAAATCTCGAATAACTATTTATTTCTCAAACATTTTTGAATACTTAAATTGGAGATTTAAATACATTTGAGGCTTTTACACCCCATGAGAAAGATCACAGATATTTTTAAAGAAAATAAAAAAATATTAATAATAATAAATAAATAAAATAAAAAATTTCACGGAATTTTACCAAGTCTTAGGAAAAATTCAAGTTGGAGTTTGAATTAAAAAAATATTTAGAACTTCCAGATTAGTTTTCGGTATATTTAGAAACATTTAGATATGTTTAGAAATCATTTTATATTTTCTTTAAAAGTTTAAGTTTCAAAATAAGAAATAATTTTAAATCTTCCAAGGAATCTAAAGACTTTTTTTATTTCTCTAAAAACCTTTGAACTATCTTAGAAAACTTTCACATTTTTTCAAAATATTCCAAAATCCGGTTTGTTTGATCTTTTTTTGAATCTTAAGACTTACATTTTAAGAATTAATTGTAAAACTTAAACATTTTTCAAACATCTACCGGCTTCAGCTAAATTTTGCCATGTAAAAATAAAGCTAGATAATTTGTAGATGGTAAATTTAAATAAAACAGCTAGAAATTTAGGCAACACAACTCTATTTTCTTAGAAGATGAAATCCATCTAAACGTCTCGCTGGAACATCTAAACAATTCCTTTCAGTGTGTCGGGGTTAAACTCCATTCTTGACTTGATATTATTTTTGGTTTTTTAATCGAAGAGCATCTTCATTGTTCAAAGAAGCCTTTTTTGGACCAGCCTGAGATTACTGATAAAATTTCATTAATGGATTATAGATAGTGATTCCACTAAGAAGCAAATTAAAAAATTGTCTATCTCAACAAGGAATAAATCAAGCAGTACATAAAAGCTAGGTTAATATAAATACGTCATTAATGCAGAACAGTGGGAATATGAGTCATCTAATTGACAAAAGCAGGAGTGAGAAAAAGAGTGTAATTTCCGTATCACTGAGAAGCGATAACGTTTTATCTAAATTTGAAATGTGAAGAAAACGAGCAGGAATATAACGCTCACGTTTCACAGAACGGAATATATGTACATATATGAAGTTGTGGAGTCAGCTATCGAGTGATTCTTGAAATTTTTCTTTTTCTTCTCCGCGAACGTTACAAATTGCTTATCGCCTTTTCGTTGGCAGCTCGTTGACCCTTCTTATCTTCCGTGACCCTGCCAAGAGTTTTTACGGAGATGCTTTTGGTTACCGTTTATACTTTATATCGATCCATTCATCGCCCTCTGGGAGGACCAATCACGATCATGGTGTCGATGAATTGGGGTATCCGAACACGAATTTTCGCCGTTTTCTTCGCCCTTCTTTGCCTTTTTGGACTCTTTCTATCCGTTTTTGTAGAGAGTCCCTTTTCAATGATCAATCTAAGTTGACGACGTAAGTGATAATCTACTCCAAGTCGACAAACTGAAATCTGAAAACTTATTTGTGGAGGAAGATGATAGAAATATATTTATGATTCATCAACGCGGTTTGTTCGATTAGTGTAGTCATAAGTAACATACCTATATAGTGTTTAATCAGTACTTAACAAGTGCTATTTATTTTAGATTTGTCCATTTAAATGAAAAGTAAGTTTTCAGAAACACGAAAAACCCATTTTTTTCAAAAATGAATTACGCATTGTTTTATCATTTTCAGTACGCGAAGAAATATAATTGTTGACCCTTGCTTCACAAAAACGTTATATCCTTTAAAAATTTCAGTTTAAAAATTTCGTGACTTTCGAAACATATGAATAAAAATTCGCATTTTTTCACTAAATTGTTCAAGTATTGTAAATAATAATCTACGATTCATAAATTCATTCCGTGCAAGTTGAAGCTCGCTTTTCAGGTGTTTTTTTTGTCACGCGACTTTTTCCTTTATGTCATTTCAGTTTGACATCTTATATCATTGACTTCAATATGAAGTTGCCCCCCTTGATTTTCAAGTTAATAATTTTTTAATTTATATTGAAACGATTGAATTTTAAAAATCATAAGGGACAATTTAATAATTAATCATTTTTAACGACTTAGTTTCAAGATCCTGACTTCAGAATGCTTGAAATTTATTTTTAAAAGAAGATTGGAGTTCTGTCATATTTAACGCTTCAAGTTTTAATTCATCTATTTTGAAAGTGTTCAATCCGAAATCATATGATTTTCAAACTTTGTAGAATAATTAAACTTTATAGGTTCATAATATTTTAAATTGTTTAATTTTTCGCGGTGAAAATGAGAGATTTTCCGGACAGAAACCAAATTTTTTTATACGAAAATCTGTCCAGTCATACATTGAATGGCACCTGCTACGACATGATATGATACTCATTAATTATATCATCTTTGAAGTTTCTCTAATTTCAATTTATAAGTATAGTTTTGAATAGGTAATTGTAAAACAGTTTAATTTTTAGGCCTTCAAACTAAAATATTTCTACTTCAAAAGCAAGGAAGTAAAAATGGAGGTCAAAAATAACTTTTTGACTTCGTTTTTAATTAATGGTTCTTTTTTTCTTTTTGCTTACTGAAAGAAAAGCTTAAAGGAACTACATTTTTTAATGCCTTTAGGTTGAAAGTGAACATTTAATTATTCA
>NC_046658.1:57057905-57061105 GCF_010883055.1 Belonocnema kinseyi | reverse complement strand
TTTGACTGCTAATATTGTGCAATAATTTTTTTTCCATTATAATTCTTTTAACATTTTTCATTTCAAATATTCCCGAACTAATAATAGTTAAAAATAGTTGATATTGAAAGGTTCGATAATTAGTTTTGCATTCATTAATTGCAGAGATAAAAATTTTAAATGTTTGATTTCCATTTTAATTATTTTTAAATTCAATGATTTTAGATTTAAATATTTCAAATTGTTTGATATCAAATGTAAACGTAGAAAATTTCCTGGGTTTTTAAATTATTCGAAATCGTAGAAGAAATTATTTTGTAGGAATCCAATCAGGGATCCGTCGGGTCCCGGTCGTATAGCCCGATTTAAACCGGGCGCTGTTCGGGAAAACTAACCGGTATTCGGCTAAAAACATCACGGAAAACTGGTTGGATCCCGGCGAGAAATTGGTCATTTGTTTTGTCTTTCAAGGCTCATAGTAAGGAATACAGTGAATCGCTGATGATAGAATCTCCTAGCAATTGTTTTATCTTGGAAACCACGTGGTGATTTAAGGTTATGAAGGAAAAAAGGAAAAAATGTATACACAACAGTCTAGTTTAATTTGAAATAATAATTGTTTGCGCACTAAGTGGCGTTTTTAAACTGATACTGAAATAAGCTTGATTTTAACTAAATATTTCGATTTTATTTGCGAAATTCGAAGAGACGACGTGACGAGTGCAATGGGCATTCGCTTTAGAGGTGCGAAGCTGAAACTACTGATGTGAGTGTCAATTCAGATGCTAGACGTAGAAGACGCCCTGACATGGCGGTAAATTTGTAACTGTACAGGCTAAAAATGGTCTCAAAATAGAGAAAATTATCCCACGTGTTTTAGTATCCTTTATTACTTCACGCTCCTTTCAGCGTAAACCAATCCCACTGAATCTGATCATCGGTTTCTCAAAAATCAGAGCCTTTAAACTAGCCCCCCCCCCCATATACCCGGGTCATGGTTCCGATTTATGTTTTTTTCAAGAATTTAAAAGAGCTCATTTCTGTTTCACTTATCTAATAAATCTTTAGATTATATTTTTCAAATAATAATTTATCCAGCATCCATAATTACGTATTTGTTAATGTCCGCTTCTTAAAAAACGTATAATTTCTACAAAAAAATTATCCTGACCAGTGCCCGTTAGGTTCCCGACCATGAGATCTAACCAGGGTTGGCTCGGACAGAAACTGGCCGGCTCCGGACCGGTTCCTGTCCACGAAACCCAGCTAGGGGTAGACCGGCTGGGATCCGACTAGAAACACTGTTGTAGTAGGGCCAACCGGGGAAATTTCTGAACGGGTTAAATTAAAACATTTTATAGGTGCACAATATCCAGTTAAAACTATTTGTAATTAAACAATTCTGAATTAAATGCCTGCAGAATATGTTCCAAATAATAAAAAGTTAGATATAAAAATAATTTCAAAACTTCAAGCTATAGAAATGAGAAGGTTTTATAACTGGACAGTAAAAATTAAATTATTTTTTGTTCAAAATTTTCCAAAATATTTAATATTTCAAACTCAACTTTAAAAAAATAGAATTGAGAAGCTTAAAATAGCATGGAATTTCTAACATTGGAATCATTGAATCATATATAGCAAACTTATCTTTTACTCGTCTCTTTTAATTTTTAATGAAATATCTAGAAGTTGTCCAATTTTTAGTTGATAATTTAAAAAAATTATTATCATATACCAGAAGGAATTAATTGAAATTAAGAAAATTGAATCGGAAGATTTCAAGAATGAATAATAAATTTTACATGAATTGTTAAAAATTAAATGCTTTTGAGCATAAAAAGTGAAAAATTGTATAGTTTAAAACCCAAGTAAATAAATATAGAACTAGTGGAGATTGATAATATAGTAATTAAATAATCTCTCAAATTATAAATGTTTATTTATTACTTATTTAATTTTGAATGTTTTTTGTAGAATAATCCAATTTTAAAGGCTCATAATTTACATTTTATAAATTTAAGTATGAAAATAACGGTGAATTTATTTTTGTAATTAGATGAAATTTTCTGATCAACTTTAATGTTAAATTATAATTTTTACATTCTCATTTCTGAGAATGTAATGCAATCGTCCAAATTTTCAATCTCTGGTTTTTAACGGATCTTTACGTTTCGGCACTCACAGGTTCCGAAAATCATACAATTTTGTCGGTGTCTGTCTGTACGTCTGTCTGTATGTCTGTATGTATGGTTACCTGAATGTTGTAGCCACGCTAACTTTTGAAGGATTTGTCCAACCGAGTCCGCATTTGATACACTTCTGAAGGACCCCAAAATAAAGACTAAGTTTGTAAATCCTGGTCTACAATCGCCGCAAATAGCTCGTTGCGGCGCCGCAAGATTCGGCGATGCGATGCGGCATCGTAACGCAATGAATAGCCGTCTACAGTGGTCGCGAGTAGCGCTGTTGCGGCAGCCAATCAGAGCATACTATCAAATGAACTGTTTTATGCTCGTGCTTTGACAGCAAAATATTTTTCGCCTCTACAAAGAATCCCTCGGACCCGCAATTTACTCTTTTGCAGTTGTTTTCTTTAATTTTAAATGCTTTTAAACGTTTCTCACATAATACACCACACCAACAAAAAAATCCAGACAAATGCAAAATAAAATCACTCGAATTCAGTTTCGACGTGTGTGGTTATACGAGGTTATGTGATGAAACGCTCTGATTGGTCCTCTCCCGGTGCTTGCTTGCGGTGCCGCAACGGGCTCTCTGCGATGATTGTAGACCAGGCTTTAATCAGATATTTCGTACCAAAATTAAAAAATTGAGAGCATTTTCAAAATTTAACAAAAATTTTTTTTTTGAATTTTATAAATTGTTGTTTAAGTTTCTTATAGACGGGTAAAATACATGCAGATTATCTAAATAAAATTTTTCATTTTGATGATAATTAGAAAAGTTGTATACTTTTAAAATTTTGAAAATTTTCAAAAAATAGAAAAAATTATTTTTTTTATAGATGCAAAAATTTTATTCAAAATTTTCACCAGATACCAAATATATTTTAAAACTTTTCTACCCGAATTTTTCGATTGACCCAAAATTAAAAAAATGAGACCCTACTTAGAAGAGACATAAAAAGTCACAGAAACACGAGAGCCTGCATGAAAAAATGCATGGACATAAAAGAAGCTAGAGAAGTATGCCAGGAC
>NC_046658.1:57051733-57057805 GCF_010883055.1 Belonocnema kinseyi | reverse complement strand
ATAAGGATAACCGTAGGATTTCGCCGGGATCGGGTGCTAATCTGAAAAATTGCACCCGCTCCCAGCGACCACCTCGACGGCGTGAGATGTAGAGTTGCGGAAATGAAGACTTTCGATGCATGCTTTTGTTTATGTGCATAACCTTTCGTGTCCTGATATCAGGGGATTTGAGCTCGTTCTTCGTCCATGATACAACTCCAAATGAATAGAGTACAACCGGGACGGCAAGCATGTTCGTTGCAGATACTTTGTTCCTCGCCGACAGTTCGGAAGACCAAATCTGTCGGAAGAGACGTTTGTATCTGCTTCGGAGAGTATCCTTTATAGATGTCACATCCTGAACTCGGCTCTGTGGCACGCCCAGGTAAATATAAGTCTCTCCAGCGCAAAGGTGTCGTATAGCGCTTCTATCAACGAGCTCAGGATCTTCAGGGATGCCATTAAGTTTTCCTCGCTTCAAATAAACCTTGACACATTTGTCTAACCCAAATTCCATTCCAATTTCCTTAGTATATCGCTCGACAATCCCTGGAGCTAGATGTAGCTAAAGATAGTGGCAATAATGTAAGGCAAAAGAGGAGTGAGCTCATGGTGTCGCCCTGAAAGACACCTCTCTGATAGGTGACCTTGTTAGTTGTCACACGATTTTTTCCAGATGAGATAGTAAGTCTGGTTTTCCAAAGCGACATCAATCTCTCTATGCACCGAACTATTTGCGGATGAACCTTTAAGTTTTCCAAAAGACAGATGATAAGTCTATGGGAGGTCGAAACCCCTGGACAATTGTCTGCGACTGCCTATTTATTTTTGTAACCATATTCAGCAGAAACCCTTGGTACAGGGACCCTCTATCCGCAACCCTAGGACGCGTTCGGTGGCTTTGCCATAGGCCCTTCGGTTTGATTCTAGAGGAATCAAAACCGAACCGAATGGGGACTCGTAAATACATTATCGAGCGCGGAGCGCGAGATAAATATATTATCGAGCGCGAAGCACGAGAATGAATAGTCGCGCGCCATAGGCGCGCTCAAACTAGCGGCCGAAGCGAGCCGCGCGCCCAACGCGCTACGAGGATGTGCCCGCGAAGCGGACAGATTTTTTAGTTATATAACATTAAATTTCCTTTAAATTTTAATTAGCCAGTTTTCAAAATTCTAATCTGTAATTTAGATCTAAAAGTTCTACTCTTTTTAA
Source organism: Belonocnema kinseyi (assembly GCF_010883055.1). Classification (NCBI taxonomy): domain Eukaryota; kingdom Metazoa; phylum Arthropoda; class Insecta; order Hymenoptera; family Cynipidae; genus Belonocnema; species Belonocnema kinseyi. The sequence continues at coordinate 57,056,611 of NC_046658.1, read as the reverse complement.
TCAAATTTTCTAATTTAAAAAATGTTTAATCTACAATTTTTCTATATAAAGAGCTTCTGATTACAAATCTGTGATTTTTGAATTATTTAATTTCAAATTCTATTTTTTGTAGAAATTATACAAGTTCAATTTCTTTTCAGTACATTTGAAATATTATTCTTTTTTTAATATATTACGTAATATAAAATTGTTTGATATGGATCTTTCTTAATTCAAAATCGTTTAGTATGTATTTTTTTTAAGTTTCAAATGCTTTCGATTGGAAATTATAAGTTTTTTTTCAAATTCGAATGTTTTAAAACTAAATTTTTTGGAATGAAATTCAAAAATGTAATTTTAAATAATACGAATCCAGCGACGTATGAACGACAGCTTCGCGCATTTATGTGTTTGCTGTTAGTATGTTGTAAAAAGTTGTAAAAAATCCAAGCGAATAATCTTAATATACCAAACTCTCAGTTAAGTTCTAGTGCCGCATGGTTGCCTACAAATAGCCTTGGAACTAAATTGGAGGAATCGAAACGTAAATATTCAGGGCCGCCTGAACCGTTTCCAATTAGAACATATAATGTTGCGCGATATAATGGACTGAGTACTCGCGCACTGCAACCCTCCCGCGACAACAGTCGCAACTACTCTCGCCCTGCCCCCTGGAAAGCTGCTTAGGTCATCAGTTCTAGGAATGACTAAACCGCGGGATACTAGAAGACGGTTCTGGTGTAATTCGATAATATTGGAAAACTACCCAGGCGGAAGTATTATATATAGTTTATATATAGTGTGAAGTATTATGTATAATATTCATTTGTTTTATACATTTTTTTACAAAACAAATGAATATTTTATATAAAGCTTCACACTTTATATAAACTATATATAATACTTCCGCCTGGGTAGTTTTCTTCTGACAACTCTGGTGTCTTTGAGATACAATATTTATCTAATTGTCGATGAATCATCTTGAATGGATGTATCATGTTTTGTTAGCTTACTTCTTAATTATAGGGTCAACTTTTGGGCCTCTAAAAATAGATCAAATACTGTCAAGTTTCGCCTGGGTTGGACCTTCAGTTTGATATTCTATAAATCCGAGTGAATCAATTACGTACATCTGGCGATCACTAAATTGGCAGATCCGAATATTGCTCTTCATAAAATGCATTTGTTCAGCGAATACTTTAGTAACTCATCTTAATTGGCAGTGTTGCTCTTTGAAATTTTAAACACGATGGCAAATTAAACGATGCTGGACTTTATTGATAGTTAGTGCTTTTTAATATAATCATAGTAAAGATATAACAGGGGATCAAATTTGTCATGCTCTATTTGCGCTTAGAGATTCAATCATATTTTAGTATTTAATTTGTGTCCATTTATTTTTCAATGTCAATTTCGGATGCGTCATACACTGAAAAAATATTTTATACCGTTGTAAACGAAAATGAAGTCCTGATTATAAAAATAAATGTTGTTTTAAAATCATTGTGTGGAAGTTATTATAAAAGTCTCCGTCAAAAAAATTCAGCTCTGCTCAGTAAACAAAATCTTAAAATAATTACACGGTAAAATAAATTTGGACAGTATTCAATATTTTTCTGGAATTTTAAAAAATTTTTCTTCCAGGCCTTTACTATTATCTGAATTTCAGAACTGCTGCTTCCTTACTTGCTAATTTTTCATGGTAAATTGAAGTTAGCACTCAACAAGGGCGTAAGTAATATTTTCATTATCTTTTAGGATACAAAAACATTCTTAAAAATCGTTTTTTTAATAGTAGATAAAAAAAGCTTATGAGAGTCATAAGTACTGAATTGAAGTCGGAAACGTTTTATTGGAAAATTTTATTAGGTTTCGAGAAAATGGAAGGTAGGGTGTTTTTCAAAAAACTTGTTTTTATTTTTTAGGGGCCGTATCGAGTGTTCCTTTCTCTGGGTGAGCAAATATTTTCCTAATTCTTTCAAATCTTTAAGAAATAATTTAGAGGTTGCGAGCATTAAATTTATGTGCAAAGTGAGATTTTCGTACTTTTCAATTTTCTTTAAATATTATAGCTATTTTCGAACATCCATTTTTAAAAAACTTAAAGGAATTTTTTCAACCATCTGTATAAAACCATCTGTATCTAAATATCCGTATAAAACGTTTCTCATAATAAGAAAAGTGCAAATTGTTTTAGTCTATGTTTCTTCTAATTGCAATAAAATATAAATACACCCGACTTTCGGCTTAGGAACATTGTCGGCGTTTGCCTGAAAAATAGTCCTGTTCCTAAATCGGGAAACTCAAAATTTAAACAGCTTGAACCTTTTTCAATTGGAATACATAATTCCTAAACCGCAAATTCCTAAAACGAGAGTTGGATGTAATGATTTTATGTAATACAAGTTATTCCTTCTTTCTTGTAGTTATGTATATTACTATTTTACTATATTTTAATAACGACCAAATTAAAAACCTTGATAAATGAAACTTTTGTTTTAACATGTTTTTTCTGGTGTCCAGCTTTCAAATTTGTAATTTCATCTCTTTTACAAAATTCTTCCCTATTTTATGCAGAAGACTCCATAATTTTGGCAATCCTTACAACGAATGTTTAAGGGTATAATAAATTATGCTCTTATATTTGTCTGTTTTAAAGAAACAATACTTTTTATGAATTTCACGAGCACTTAATAATTTACTTTTTATCGGACATAATATAAGAGTTTTTTTCTTTGCATTGGCTAACATTTTTATTCATAAGGTATTTCTCTAATACTAATCTTTATGTTCTTAAAAAAAATAAAATACGAAAACATTTTTTGAAATCTGAAAAAAAGTTAGGAGAGTATTTTTTCACTCAGAGAAAGAAGGACCTGATTTTCAGGGCCAAAAGGTGGCCGCGGTCGAGAGTGGAATAAAATATTATGTGTAACAAGGGACGATAGAGTATGTTTTCCCCTGAATTTTGGACGACAATTAAAGATCCAATATTCTATTTAAGAAAAATAGTAATTTCTAGCTATTGTGAAGGTAAATTAAAAAAAATTCCCGCTGCGCTTCCCGCCAAGATTGAGTCCGCCTAGAGCATACGGGTACGCTCTCGCGCTCGCTTTCGTACGCTTAATGCGTGAATTTAAACTATTTACATTTTTTCAAATATCATAAATATTCTAATTTTAATTGGAAACGCTCGCGCTTCACGCTTGACAATTAGGTTATAGAGATGGTTGTCTTTAAAAAATACAATATAGGCATGTTTTTCAATACAATGTGCACGCGACTCTTAAGTTTCAACGCGCCTAAGGCGCGCGACTATTGATTCTCGCGCTTTGCGCTCAATAATATATTTATCTCGCGCTTTGGGCTCGATAATGTATTCACCTCGCGCTCGGTCTTTGTGTATTCCCCACACTTCTGCACAGATTTTTTAAAACTAAAGGTCAAAGCATCGACAGCAGTAATTTGGTGATACTGAATTCTCTTTTGTTAAAGTTCCTTCGGCTTTGACGTACACATTTTCATCACGTATCTCGTGCTTCGCACTCGAATTTGTTTCTCCAATTGTATATCATTTCCATAAATGTATATTATTACGATTCCTAACATACATTGAAATTAAAACAGACGTAGTTTCATTATCTCATATAAAAATATGCGCATTCTTCAAAAAATGTCTTTATTGAACATTTTATTGCAACTTCTGCCGTTTTCAAAAACTGAATTTGATCATTTCTAATTTTATTTTTGGGATTTAAACGTTAGATAAACGTCTACGCTTCAGCCTTACCGTTTACCATTATTTTTTCATGCTGAGACAATTTGAATTTTCGATTTTTCCAAAAAATTCAGAAAGTTGTTATTATAATCTTACAAGACATTCAAAAAGCAACATTTTTCTTATTTTTACTTATTTTCGTCTCGTGCGTTATTTGGCTTAAAATGTTCTTTTTCGTGTCATTTTTGGAATTTTGAAAATGCTATAACTCTGGTAAATTTTTGTTTTGTCAATAAAAGTAATTAGGATAAATTGTTCGTCTTTTTGAATACTATAAGCATCCGTACAGAGAATTTTTGAATCTTGAAAAAAGTGGTCTCAAAAATATTAAAAATGTGCTCACTTTTTGAATTTTCGTCCAAAATAGCTGGATAAGAAACTTGGCCTTGATTTTAAGAATCTAAAAGAGTGCATTAAAGGGCAGACATTCGCATTCTTAAAAACGTGCTTTTCGGATTCAGGAGGTCTCAAAACGTGGAAATTTGACAAAAATCGGGGGGGGGGGTCAAATTTTACAAAAATCTAATGCCTTCTCTGATAAGAATGTAATACATTTTTTTCAAATACTCAGTTTAGTTCTAAAACACTTCCACTATGATTAATTAATCTAGAATATTTTTAATTTTCGCCCAATTTAAAAATATAATTAATATAATTCTATCTCGATAATATATATAATAGACAGTTTAAGTTCCTTAAAGTTAGTTTTCTAAAGTTAAATTAATTAAATTCTACTAAAAGTAACGTCTAAAACTGATGGATTTCTTCAAAACAAAAATGTAATATTTTCAAAAATGATCAGACTTTTTGAATTTTGGTCTAATTGAAAAATTCTGCGGGAATATTTACGAAATATATTTATGTATAGTAGAAATTTAGATTGATTTTCCTTAATCTATCAAAAAAATTGTTTTTCGATTTTCTGAAAATGTTGAAAAGCATATAACTTATAATTTGCATCGAATTTAAATGACATTAGGATCATTTTCAAGTATTTTTGACATGTACTAGAAACGTTGCCAAAAATTTCTAAAACTCTTAAACTATTGTGTTTCTTATTTTCAGAATGTTCTAGCTTTTTGAATTTTGGTCTGAACGAAAAATTGAATTGAAAAAAATTA
>NC_046658.1:57050020-57051633 GCF_010883055.1 Belonocnema kinseyi | reverse complement strand
GTAATCTTTACATATAATTTTCACTTAAGTTATAAAAAATTAATTCGAAACATCAAAATATATTGATATACTGTAAATATAGGTAAAATAAGTTCATTTACATGAAAATATGAAATTCACTTTACGTGACGAAACTCGAACGTAACGAATCCTCTGGGGGACAAATGTGCCCCAAGGGCTCAGCAATCTCAGCATTTCCTTCTCACTTGACAGGCAGCGAGCAACCGGCAACATCAACCACTTCACTGCACTCTATGATAGTCGAACTGAATTATAGTTAGGGCCTGCACCCAAAAATCAGAGATATTTGCTCAGGAGAATGAAATGAATTTCGCGTGGGGCATATTTGTCCCCCGCAGGATCCGCGTAGGATTAATGATACACCAAACTCTCGCTTTCAGTCTAGCGGCCTTTCCAAGACGACTGACGCAACCGCTCTCGCTCTCCTCCCCTGAGAAACTGTGTAAGCATGCAGCTCTAGAAAGGCCGAGAACTGAGTGACAGAGAGCGAGAGTTTGGTGCATAAATTTATTAAAATGATACATGATTCTGTGTAGCTAAGAATAGGATTCAATGAAAAGTAGGAAACAAATATCAAAATATAATCATAATAAATACAATTTGTAATTTATTTTGCAATATGTAAATAAGCAATTCAAGGCCGAGGTACATAAATAAATGTAATATACATTTAATATTAAAGTGTTCAAAATAATATAGAAAAGTTAACGTTTTGGACAAAATCGAATGCTAAACAAGAGATAGGTGGTGGGAATGTGTTTGTTAAAGCCAAAAGAGCTTTGACAAAAGTGAATTCACAATAGCCAAATTACAGATGTTGATGCTTTGACCTTTAATTTTAAAAGATCTGTGCAAAAATGTGGGGAAAATACAATGACCGAGCGCGCAGTGCGAGGTAACCATATTATTAAGCGCGAGGCGCGAGATGCATCAGTCACGCGCTCTGGGCGTACTCAAATTTGCAAGCGAAGCAAGCCACTACTTCCGTTATGAAGTATGAAAGAACAGAAAGGTAGGTCTGCTAGGTTAATAGACACTTTCACGCGCATTCAGTTGATTGACGTGAAGTTGAGCGTCTTTAGTGGGCATATGTGTGTTCTTCGTATGGAGAGCTCTTTGTGTGAAGTCATCGGCATAATATCTTAGTGATATTTTCAAACCAAACTGTTACATTCTAATTCATGAGAGAGTAAAATTATCGTCCAAATTTTCGATCTCTAGTTTTTAACGAATCTTTACGTTTCGGCACTCACAGAGGCTGAAAATGATAAAATTTGGCCGGTCTGTATGTTGACATGGCAGAATGTGTGCCGTTACCTGAACACTGTGACAACGCTGACTTTTGAAAGATTTCTCATATCGAGTCAACCTTAAATACATTTTTCGAGGGTCACGAAATGAAGGTTAAGTTTGCTAACCAGATAATTTAAATCAAAATTACAAAATTTAGAGCATTTTCCAAATTTAAGAAAAAAAATATTTTACAAATTTTAGGACTTGCAAACTATCATAACGGCATTTTTAATTTGCATTAAAATTAAAAAGTTATATGTATATTAGTTTTCTTATAAAGTGAGAAATCTTTTTTAAAA
>NC_046658.1:57046061-57049920 GCF_010883055.1 Belonocnema kinseyi | reverse complement strand
AGTTGTTTTCTTTAATTGTATTCATACATTGCTAATAAATTCCAATAATAAATCAATTAACAAGCAGGAAAAAGAGAAGTTACAACCGACCTATGTGTGACAACATTTGGCGGTCTTGTGCAACCTTTGCACTGAAGTTGATTGAGCTTATTTAATGCAATATTTAGTTTAATTTAATGTTTTTTAATTTAATTTTATTTCGAGAATTAGTTTAGACATAAAAATAGTTCTGTAGAAAAGGCTTCTTTATTAAATTCCGATGAATTTTGCCTATCTTTCAAACTTACTAACCTCTTTTTCATTGAAAATAACTTTTTCTTAATTTTTTATCTTTATTTAAATGAAGCCATGTTATTTTACATAAAAAACAAAGAGATTAAACTATTGTACATTGCAATATTTTATAATAATAAGCATTCTACCCGCACTTCTAATATTTCTCTCTCTTTTTTTTTTAATTTTCTAACTTCGAATGTTCAAATAAATATACTTTTTGAAAGGAACCTAATCATAACCTACACCATCCTAAAGTACAATTCAACCCCTTCAAAATGCCGTTAGAAAATTTCAAATTAATTAATTAATAGAGAAATGACATAATTTTTTCCAAAAAATATCAATTTCAGGATTTTTCTCGATTTTTATTTGTTCAAACATTTTTTTCAACACTTTAACTTTATTAAAACGAACTGTTATATACATCATTCTCTTCGGCATTAAAAAACTAAGAGGATGGTATATATTATACGGAAAAAATATCCATTAAATTTTATAGAACTAATTCTATAGTAGAGGATACGATGGGTAGTTTAATAAAAGTTAAAATCTTTTTTGTTTTACATTGCGTTGAACTATGCAACGAAATGTGTAACAAAGTTCTATAAAATCTAAAGTGCAGTCTATATCGAAGAAGTCTCGAAACTATGGAGAACAGTTCTATTATGCTCTAATATTTTTTCACATGTTTAAGTACAAATTATTTACTATTAAACAATCACTACACTGTTTATAATCGCGCGCTATATAAAAAATCTTTCTATGGAATATATATTAAGAAATTTTAAACCAAATAACTCCGGTTATATCCCTTAAAAGTCCTGAAAGTCTGCTTAAGTACTTAAAAATATTTTTAAATTTCATGAAAATTCTTAAAATCTTTTGATTTTTCAAAAATAATTTAAAATGCTTTCTAAGATTTTAAATTCCTTCACTCACTTTTTAAACCATATTAAATCCATTGAAATGGCACAAAATCCCTTAAAATCACTAAAAATCTCTGGGACTCATAAAAAGTATTTTAAAGTCTCTAAAATAGTCTTGAAAATTTTTGTGCTTTTTGGAATTCTTCCTAAATCTTTTAAACTTCTTTAAAATTACTTGAAATATTTTGAAATTCCTTTATAGATTTTTTTTCTATTTTAATTAAAAAGAATGTTTAAATCCCGTTAGATTATTTTGAAATACCTTAAATACTTTTAAACACTTGAAAATATTTTGTAATTACAAAATAATACATTAAATCTTTTGAAATTTTTTTAAATCATGTAAAATAACTTGGAATTATTAAAAACTTGTAGAGGATAAAGGGAAATTGAGGAATATTTTAAACATTAAACGAAAGCTTTGGTTGGTGGCGAAGGACGCGGGGAGTATCGCTACTTTCGCACAGTAGGGACTTCAGCTACACTTTAGAGAACTGAGTTTTCAACAAAAGTTTTCAACGTTTTTTCATGAATTTTTTCATATATTTTATTATCATTTTTAAATCGGAGTTCAATATGAAGTTCGCAGAACTCTTGTAGAGTTATTATACATTTGTTTTACACTAAACCATGAAATTTATACAATATCTATGACATTTTTTCAAGATTCGCTCTTATCCGCGACTATCGAAATAATTCAGGAAAGGTTAATTAACTTTTTTTTCCGTGTAACGTTCTATTCCGATGAATGGAAAAGATTGTGTACAGGGAATCCAAATGGCGGACATTTGGTACTCACAGGACCCGGTGAGGGTAAAAAATAGCAGGTGATCCGTCTAGGGGGTAATATTCATAATATCCATTGATATTGAAACATACGTATTTATATTGCCTCGTTTTTATAATTTCTAAATTTTTTTATTTTCATTCGTATTTTTGCGATTAAAAGAAAATCTACTCGTTCAGTCTCGGAATTATTCATAAAAAATTTAGGAATTCTTTTTGTGTGAACAACTTTTCTCTATAGTTTTTTTTTTCCATAACTAGTTTCGGTTTTCGAAAAATTTAATTTTTTACATTCGACGCTATTTTTTACGGCTAAAACCAAAATTACGCGTCCTGTTAACAAATTATTCATGACAAATATGTAGCTCCGTTTTAGATGAACAACTTTTGTCAATCCATTTTTTTTTCATAGTTTGTGTCGTTTGTCTAGAAATTAAATCTTTTAATTTTAATGTTTTAAAAGAATAAAACAAAAACTATGTTACCTATCAAAAACAATTCATATCAAATTTATGGCTCTTTTTTGGAGAAACACCGTTTGTCTCATTTTTTTTTTTCGTAGGATGTGTCGTTTTTTTAAAACAATTTATTTAAAAAAATTTTAATGTTGTTTTTTACAAATAAAACAAAAATTACGTTTCCTATAAAAAGTGATTCATAACAAATTTATTTGTAGAACATTTTTAGTTGCACGATTTTGGTTGATTCATCTATTTTGTATATTGCGTCGCTTGACAGCAAAATGGAATTATTTATGTTTCATTACTTTTTGTCCGCTCAAACTTTAAATTTTCGTTAAAAAAAAATTGACTGTTTTACTTTTTACTCTTGACTTTTTTCATGTGCCATTTGTCATTTGTCGTATTTTGTATAGTTTAACCGCAAAATGGAATTTTTGATTATTTTTTATGCTGTCAAAATTTGAAATTTTGATTTTTCACGAAAACTCAAAAAGTTGTTATGATAATCTTATAGGGCATTCAAAAAATTAAATTTATATTGACACACAGGCAGACAGATACATGCATAAAAACATTTTTTTTCATTCAGCGGGTCGGAAAACGTGGACATTTGACAAAAACGGGGGATCTCTCTGGGGTTTGAGTCACTTAGATCATTTTTGATTTAATAGCACTTATTTTGATATCAAGGGCTACTCTTCAGCTGTCACGAAATGGTATGGGTTGTGAATTTTGTTTAGACTTTTTGCAACCCTCAGTAATAATACTAGTTTCTGGTTTTGTGAATTTGGGGTCAGTAAATTTAAATCTTCAACATTTACATACCTTATAGCGATAAAACCAAAAACTAGTTAGCATTTATGGTCCGTTCTTAAATAGTGATGCAATAAATAAAAGGGTATTTATAATTAAGAAGTCGTAGAGTAATAAAATTTAAAAGTTAATAAAAGGATGATTTATTTCCAATATACATAGAATTTTGTATATTAGGGTTAACTTAACAAAACAAAATTCTGGAAATCGAAATTGGAACTATGCTAAAAGTAGTAAATTAGGACCCTAGAGAAATATAATTAACTTGGTCTTAATTGATGAATGCCTTCAAATTGCGATTTAACAAAATGTGCTTGAAAACATTATTATTTTCCCCGTTACCATTTCCCCCAACCCATTTCCAAGTTCTCGTGGGGAGCGGAAAGACACCCCTGTGACTGGCTACGGAAATAATGTTAATTGAACCCCCTACCCCTTTCCCAGGACCCGTGGGAGGTTGAAAGGCACCCCTGTGACTGGTCACAGAAATAATGTTGGTCAAATCCCTACCTGTTTTTCAGATCCCTTGGGGGGCTGGAAAGGATCCCTGTGACTGCTCACAGAAATAATATTGGTCAAATCCCTACTCCTTTCCCG
>NC_046658.1:57029574-57045961 GCF_010883055.1 Belonocnema kinseyi | reverse complement strand
AATAATGCTGGTCCAACCTATACCCCTTTCCCAGGTCCCCCCCAGGGGGGGGGGAGGCTCCCCTTGGACTGGATACAGATGACCCTGTATATACAGGGTGATTTTTTTTACTTGAAACTTTCAGATATATCGAAAAATAGGTACTCTATGGAAAAATGTTATGAATCAAATGTTTCAAGTTAAAAAAATCACCCTGTATGGTATGTATATATACGACGTGCGCCGAAGAAAGGAGGCTTACTCTAAAAAACTAAAAATCGAGGTTTTTACACCTTTCGATAGTTTTTGAGCTGCTCCTTTCAAAGAAACCGTCGAAAAAAATTCGAGCGTTATTATTGGTGATAGATGAGTTGCTAACACCCGAGAAATCGGGCTTTCGCTCGAAAGCTCGTGATTCCGTGAAACACCTCCCACCACTCACCACTACATCTACGAGTCTCATTTATACCCTGTCCGTGAGCTGCGTCTACGACCTATCTCTTTCCGCGACAAGTATGTGGTAAGTGGAGAGGGAAGATTTCGTGAGTCTTTCCTTTCTTCTAAAAATCGCATCTATCGGGTCAACTTCGACCGCTCTCTCTGAAAAATTTCACTTTTCAGAGTAAGCCCCCTTTTTTCAGCGCACGTCGCATATATTTATTTATTTGGAAAAATTTTCCAACCGATAGTTTACTTGGACAGATGGAATTGTTTAAGGCTTCTCATTTGATCAAGGAAGTCAAGCGTCCCCTGGCTCGTTTATTTTCAGATGGTCGCCACTGTACTAGATGGAGTGTATTTACTTATCGGCTTCTATGTTTTAAGCTGGCTTCACTCTCGATATAAAAAATACTACTAGTTTTCTCATTAGTTATTCCTTGTGAAAGTAATTTTTTATAAGGTATAATGTATAATGTATGAATATATATATTTAAAAGTTTGTCATAAGGACAGCCGCAAGATTTCGCCGCGAGCGGTTGCTAATCTTAAAAAACTACACCTGATCTCAGCGAAATCGCGGTAAAATTTGAACTTAACCACGTCTCACGACCGTCAGATAGATGGTTACAATCTGTGAGGGAATCAATACTACGCACTGGAAAAAATCTTGTGCATCCTGAGAATACGGAGCGACCCAAGAATGACCGCCGTTTTGCATTTTCCCCGCAAGTGATTTAGCATGTTGTTTACACGCAGGGATTCTTTTCAAACTATTAACCAGTAAAAGATTGGCACCTCCAAGAGCGCCGATGGTAAGGACGATTAGTTGAACAGAATATTCCGGGTACAATAGTCGTAATTCCCTTATAAGGTATACCTCTCTTTCTTTTCATTCTCCTTGGCTATGATGTTTTTGTCAGCTGGTACTATGTCAGGCCTCGAGTGTGCAACAGAAACACTTGTCGACAATATAAAGTTCCACTGTGTGCGGTACTTCTCATTTTCTACAATTGATTCTATTTCCCTAGGAGCATTTAGCACAGCGATATTAAGGTTAATGCCCGCATAAGTTGCACAACTAGATAGTATATGTTCCAGACGCTCGGAGTGGGCATGGTACGCCCTGCAACTTTAATCGGAAATGTCTTGGCTCAAACTGTGGTGACGGTGTGTTAAGATGGAAATGACACCGTCTTGAAATGCCAAAATTTGCGGAAGATGCCGTGCATCCTCTTATCGAGGAGCTATTCACGAAAGTTTTTCTCTTGTGCTTTCTTAATCCGAGCTTTCAGGAGTGAGTACTCGAGATAGATAAGGTTTGATGCATTTTGCTCACCCCTAATACTGAAGTTACGTCCAAGTGTTTCAGCAGCCTCCTCCGCTGCTTTGTACAGAAACGCTCCTTTGTCCACTTCTTCGTGATTCCTGATCATTATAAGAAGAGGGTCTCTTCCATTTACGACTCTATGTGCTGTACCCAGAATAATCCTGTTGTGAAGACATTCAAGACTCAAATTTCCGCGACCACCTTGATTGCGTGCGATGTACAGTCGCAGAACAGAAGACTTAAGATGCATGCTTTTGTTCATGTGCATAACCTTTCTTGTCCCGATATCAAGGGTTCTGAACTCGTTCTTCGTCCACAGAACTACTCCAAATGCATAGAGTACTACCGGGACGGTAAGCAGGTTCGTTGCAGATACTTTGATCCTCGCCGACAGTTCAGAAGACCAAATCTGCTGGATGAGATGTTTGCATCTGCTTCGAAGAGTATCCTTCATAGATGTCACATCCTGAATGAGGCTCTGTGGCACGCCCAGGTATGTTTAAGTCTCTTCAGCACAACGGTGTTGGATAGCGCTTCTATCGACGAACTCAGGGTCTTCAGGGCTGCCATTAAGTTTTCCTCGCTTCAAAAAACCTTGGCGAATTTACCTAACCCAAATTCTATTTCAATTTCCTTAGTGTATCGTTCAACGATCTCTTGATCTCAAGATCTTAAGATTATCCATATAAAATACATGAGTAATCTTGTGCTTTCTATTTGCAGGTTCGCCGAAAAAGTACACCCGGGTCGGTCGAAGTGCTAGAGATACTCGCACATTTAAGTTTTCCAAACGACAGATGATAAATCTATAGGAGGTCGAATCCAAAGCTTTCCCGTAATAAATCCAGGCCATCGATAGGTCACGCTGGTAGGATGCTGCCTCTTTGCAGACAGATCTATCGATGAGCAGCTTCTCCCGACATCCTGCTACGCCTTTCTTTCAGCTGCGTTGTTCATACATTTCTTGCCACACAGGTCTGATTGTCCGAACAATCCACTGCCGAATTGGCTCTTTCGAATTTAAATATAGAGTGAAAATACGAATAAGATGCTGATAGGTTGAAGAAAACTTCTTCCACGAGAAGGTCTTGATACCATCTGGTTCCAGAGCGGAATTGTGCATCATACCGCTTAATACTTTCTTCACCTCCTCGGCAGTAATAGGCGGGCATTCTGCCTTAGGTGTCATGAGGGCATCATACGGCTCCTTAAAGCTATTCATGTTCTCTGAGTCTTCGTCTAGTCTATGCTGCACTTCATAAACTTTTCTCCAAAGTTCTTCGACCTCCTCTGGTTTGAGCGGGTGGTCGACAGTAACTGGAGGGTCCTGGAAGAGTCGAGATGGGTCAGAGAGAAACTGTTTGTTTTTTTTGACCCACCTCTTTCCCTGCTCTAGACTTCACGTATCATCAGATAGTATCCGTATCCTCTTAACAACATGTAACTGTCCGCGAAGAAAGGGAACTAATGCGGAAAAACTGATTGTTATTTTTTCATGCCAATCGATAGGTTTTAAGTTAGTCTTTCATATCCAATAATTATAATTTTTATAAGTTAATTACTTTTCTTGTTATTAAGCTACAAACATAGGCATCATAAGCTTACGCAGAGACGAAACGAGAGGCCTGCGAAAACCAGCCCCCTCACTTACCACTTCGAGGTATAGCCGAAGCGGTCCGATGCGAACGGAGCTCACTGATATGGTCCCTAAAAGTTTAGTGGTAACCGTCTTGCCCAGCCTATCTTTATAGCAAGTTAGTGCATTCGTCTTTTGGCCTTATGATCAAGCGTTGGTGCTGTTTTACATTTCGTATGGGCCAAAGCTCTTGGTACATTATACACACAACGATTGATAGTCCAGAGGTCGGATTCTTCGGAAAAATGTCCATTAACCTCGTCATCAATTTCTGCCAGATCTTTAGGCTTAAGAGAAACCAGGATGTTAATGTTTCACCGGGTCATGAAGCATCGCTCTTCCTCTATCGGATGCCTGCCCGCGGTTGGTCTTAGTGTCGCCTCTCTTTCTCTGTTTCTGGTTTGTTGTAGCTGTGGTAAATCAGGCGTCCACAAACACGTCTCACGACCGTGATATAGGCGGTTACAGTCTATAACGGAATCAATACGACGATCCCGCGAAAATCTCGTGCGCCCTGAGAACACGGAGCGACCCAAGGACGGCCGTCTTCTGCATTCTTCCCGCAAGTGTTTTATCATATTGTTGACACATGCATGCTTTTCAGGCTATTAACCAGTGAAAGCTTGGCACCTCCAAGAGCGCCGGTGATAATGACGATTAGTTTGACAGAATTTTCCGGGTACAATCGTCGCAACTCCTTTATAAGTCAGCTGGCACCGAAAATTCGATAACGAACAAGAAGAACCATGTCAGGCCTCGAGTATATATACCCAATTTTAACGTGAACTACGTGCTAAAAACCTGTTTTTTTAAATTTGCTGAAAAATTTGCAAACAGTTCAAAATTATCAAAATCGTGGTGTCAAAATGTGTTTAAAAATAAAAAAAAAAAACAATTTAAGAAAAAAGCCAAAACCATTAAAAACTATGATTGCGTAGGCCATGCGCGTTTTTTTTTGCCAAAAGGGTTTATTTAGAGCAGTGATCGGCAAATTACTGCCGCGCGACAGCCCCAGCTGCCACGACGGGTCGAGTCAAAATTTCGCGGCAGTACCTGCTGCCACCAAAAAGGTCCAACCCGCCTTGGATGCTTCCATTCTTAAGCAGTTCGAATAACGGGGATTAAAATACAAAACAAAAAATTCTAATTAAAAAAATTAGCTTGTTAAAACCTCCAAATTCAAAATCTGTAAATTCTTGCGGTCGAAAGGAATCTAAAAGACGTCTTACAATTCAAAAAATCAATGCATTATAATACTTTTAGGGGCTGACCTTGGGCCTATCTCCCCGGACATAGCTCCACTCCGAACGTCAACACTCAGGGACGTGTGAACCGTTTCGGGTGTATTTCACTGCGTGATTCCTCAAGTCGGTCGTACCTCTCTTTCTACCACGTGAGATAGACAGAGGCGATCTGATTGTGTTCCAATGAAAGGTCTTACTTTTTGTTTCAAAATCTCTAGTTTCAAAATCTCTGTTTATCCAATTCTTTTAATTTGTTTTATTTGTCGAATCGTTGGATCGATTAAAAGGCCAGCAATTAAGAAGAAATTTGAATGAAATATTAACAAGAAATCTTATAGTAAATAATTGCTCGCCTTCGTGCTTATTCGCTATGTGTGTACCTCTCGCTTCGAGTGAACTGTCGCAACGTCATGATGTAGTTATATAGGTAGGCCGTTAGGATACAGGTGCCTTAACGCAACACTCCTGTTTTGTGGCGCCTGCGTTAGTACCAAATATCCTCCCGCAACCCCTTTCACCCATACATGCGGATCAGCGTCAAATATCGAAACCGATCAATCCGGGAGCCCTATGTCCGAATTTGAATGTATTCCAATATTATTGGAACTCAGCAGCTCAAAAATGCAATTGTCAAAAAATATCCGCGCGTGTGTGTATAACTTTTTTCTGCTCACCATATCTCAAAAACTAAAATCAGCAGTTCAGATGTCGTTGTTTTCAGTTCAAAAGTTAAAAAAAAATACCTTGGTATATGACAAAAAGTTTTTTGATATTAAAAATACAGAAATACGATATGCAATGAATTTACTCGCGTCTTCAAAACACATCGATCGACATATTGTTGACCCTGTTATGACTTACCTGTACCGATTTATGAATTTTAAAAGAAAATGGTTTATTCTTTACGTATAAGAAAAACTTTTGTGAGATTCAAAATACAATCATACGTTGTAAGGTAAAGACACCACTTAGTGACGTGCAACCGTTGATTGATACCTGGGATGAATTTCTTTATTTATTGGCCAATTTCATTGAAATCAAAATGTAAATGCAGGCTTCGTAAAAAGTAGAATAATTCAATATCAAATTGCATATAAATATATCTGAGAAATAATTGATAAAACAGTGTATAAATTATATTCAAAAGCCGGTGTTGCCATCTAGACGCGCGCCTCTTATTTAGGGAGAGTTACAAGTACGGAGAGTGCTGAGCAGGCCCAAGCGAGTCGCTGGACCATCCACTCGTATAAAGCAAATAAAAAATAAATAATTATTGACAAGAAATGCCGAAATTGTCGCCATCGTGCTTTAAGTATTAAAAAGCAACTAATTTACTTTAACTTACAAAAAATAAAAACTGAATTGAAGCTTATACAACAAGAAAAGCTAAATCTTGTACTTTTAAGATCTAACAGTGTCATTAAATGGTGGCTTTACCTTATATTATGTTAAATATTAAACTATTTAAAGAAGTTACGTGTTTATGTCATTCAATTAAATCTTTTTTAAGAAATAAAAAATGTTTGTGGATATTTACCTGTTTGATTATTTGCACATACAGGACATTCAGGGTACCTTTTCGCGGATCTATCACAGCAAAAACGAAAGATAAAGTTTACATTGATTCCAGGTGAAAGATTCACCGCAACAAAAATTAACCTCGACAGATAAACTTTACATGAATCGAAGATAATTTGCGATTTTTAACCTTGCCTAAATAATCTTTCGCCTTACAATCGCTACATTTTTATTCGAGATGTAGCAAGAATTACAACGCTAGCGCTATCTATCGCCATTTAACTTCATTAAATTGAAAAGAAATGGGGATTCCCATCTGTTAGTTGCTTTTTGCTCTTTTTGCTACATGGTACTGAATAAGTTTTAATTCGTCTACAATAGTGTAAATGATTTCTGAGGAGATATATCAATAAGAACAAATTTTTTTCGTGTTTTCTGTTGCTGATCCTGCATGTTTTGCCGCAATTTGTTCACTGGGACACCATGTCCCGATTTATAGCTCGAATTCACTCAAACTGTGTTGTTTTCCCCTTTCTGTTAAGTACGCCGTAGCAGACGACAGCTTTTATTCCATGATGGGATCAACTTTCACCAAATAGCATGTAAACTTGAACAGCAGGAAACTTTACATGCAACACAATTTCACTTTATTTTTTTCTGTTATATTTTGTATTATTTATTGAATTACTATTTTGCACAGAGTTTACTACTAGTTTTCCCAACAATTGTCGATCTTACCAGTTTTAGGTTCCCCCGGCTTTTTTCTAGAATAATAAATATTTTTCCTAAAAAATTAGGAAATGATAGCGAACATGCTAACGGACGTCCCCGCACATTTTTTCTGTGTTTTTTTTTTCAAACAAATTTTGATATTGCTAACAACGTGTGTGTATATTTCGAAGTTATTGTTTGTTACAATTCTCCCGAGCGTTACTTCCAAACTACAACATATTTTTGGCCGTAAACTTTGGACTCACAAATAAACCTAGTAACTAATCGCCCGGAACTAACCTTGTTTGCAGGTAATTGAAAAAATTTATTTCATAAATAATTTCCAAACTCTCGGAAAGACAGAAATGAAAAACGACGTAAACTCAAAACAATGCATACAATTTTTATTTAGCACAAAATTTTTTTTTGTTATTATCCCTCAAAAAAGAGTCCGGGAACGTCCATTATGATATTTTATAGCATCTCTGAATTCAGTTTTTAAAAATTTTCATTTTTGTGGAAAAAATCCGGGGGAACTGTACCCGATTGACCGCACGACGAAGTATCACATGCCCTTAATTCAAAATCCATGGTCCATGAGAAGACACCCTTATTGATTTCAAATAGGTCCGCGCTTTTCGGCATATGCGCAGTTGAAAACGTCGGAACCCCTCATTGGCCATCTATTGGATATCAACTAGCTAGTAAGGAAACCTCAAGATGAGTTATATATGAGTCTCAGTTCTAAATTTCTAAAATCTAAAGGATGCCAACTTTTACTTGAGCCGCAACCTAATCGAGCCTCCAGTTTTTTATTTCTCATTATTGAACTTTACCGCTTAGGGCCACCTTTCGCACAATTCGCAAACATTAAAATTTATCATCAGGAAAAGTATTAAATATAATCTAAGTTCCTATTGTTAATTCCACTCCCTCCCCCTATTACCAATCTTCGTTTTTGGCATGCCCCCCCCCCCCCCCGCTCCTTCAAATTCGTAACGTAGTTTATGGGCGGCCTCTAATTAAAGAGTTAACCTCAGTTACATATGACGAAACGAGCATTTCATTACATTACCATTTAACGATTAATTTTTCAGCCTCTAGATCTATATCTAGCATAAATAAATTCAATATCGCAGGGTATCCCCATTTGAGAAAATAGCGATTGACATTTGAAATGTAACATGATGCCGTTTCTCAGAAAACATGAGTTGAGACTAAATCTCCCCTTTTCAAATATACATTTGATTGAGAAAAGCGGAATGCTAGTTTGATATGAAAACCCGAAGACTGCTCGTTCCGTAATATTTCCATTTTGCAACTTGGAAAAGACAGACGAGAAGAAGCGATCCTTTGATAATTGACGTGGCATAGGGCGTACACGAGAGAGAGGCATCTCTTATAGTTATGTCCATACGATTCAAATATAAGCGAACGATGTTCGACTCTGGGCCGAATAGACATTCGTATCAATTATGGGAGGTAAGTTTCAATGCCCTGCTAAGGAGTCCAGTGTGGAGACAGAACCGCGCCTTTCAAAGGAGCTCGTTCTCTATATATTACGCAGCGGGGGTCTTCGGGGGATCCTAACCTGCGCCCTTCGCCAACGTCTCCTTCTTTTCTCCTCTTTTCCACTCTCCCGCTTTGTCTCTCTCGCTCTCTCAGTCTCTTCCGTACAAATTAAATTAATTTTCGAGCGGCTGACATTACTCTTTATAAATTCCTTGTGGCTGTTCGGGTCCAAGAATGGAGATGTTTCGCCGTCCCACTGGAAGATCCAAATCGTCACGAACTCAAAACCATTAGTAATGGAACTTTAGAACCGATAGTTTTCGTCTTTGGCCTTTGCCATTTCGAGTCGTTTTATTTTTCTTCTAATCTCCCCACGCTGCTCATCCAGCCTCTCGCTTCTGCTTCTTCAGTCGGACAGTCAGTTTTTGCAAGAATCCAACCCCAGATGACACCCTAGACCTAGACTAGACCTTCTCAGCCAAGTTGGTACAAATTATCATTATCACAGCTTTGAATTACGATTTTTTGTTGCAAATAAGACATCTTATGTAGATAATGAAATATATCTATTGAATGAGTTCCTTCTTCATCTTGACCCACATCAAATGTTCACAATCAAATAGCTTTTATAACAAAATCGCAATCGCTGGCAACTTGCAATTTGTGAATTCGATCTCGAGGGTTAAACAATTTGTTTGTATTTACAATTTTATGGCGCTCATTTGTTGAGCACTACGCTTCCTCATCGCCATTAATTAGCAATTATATTTGCTTTCTCATAAAGGAAGTAAAAATAAAAAATAAAAATAGGTCAATCAAAACGCCTCGAATCAAGAACTCTTTTCTATCGTTGTATAAACTTGAAATTATGTTAATGAAACAAGTTTTTCTGTAAATAGAAGTTTTTAAAATTTTCTAAACAAACATAACTTCTGTGCTCTTCAAGAAAATATGTTAATACTATGACCGAGTGTAAAAGTCGGGACAGGCCCTCCAAATTTCCTCAATTTATTTTCACCGCCTTCAAGTTATCTTATTCACAAAAGAGAGTGACCACACACACAACTGCACAATTGCTTAGAACATTGTATTAGCCATTTTTAATTGTCCAATTATAAAATAGTTTATTTCTTTAGACATTGATACAGAGTCGGCTTCAGTAGTCGGTACCAGAGGCATGGTTTCCTGCTGCGAATGCGATTACTTTGATGATCGGAAAGCCCTCTGTATTTTCCGAAGAAGAAAATAGTTTTTCAAACATTTAAGAATAAATTTTTGCTCACAAGCATAAAATGTGCAATTTACCTCAAAAAATATCTCCGTACGGTGTTTAGTTGCGGAGATGACACTTCACTACTCTTTTTCAATTAACTTAATATCAAATAATTATTTCTGACACTAGAATTAAACATTGTGCACAGAAAGAATCAAAGAAATTCATATATTTTATTTAGAGATTTTTAGTTACAATGAAACCCTTGAATAGCCCTCCCTTCTATAGCCCTTCCGAGAATTGACGCCGCGCCGCAGGTAATTGTAAAATGAGCTGCGTGGGGTCTGCGGTTGTCACTCAGGCGAGCACTCAGACGTGAACAAACAAAAGTGGAGCGGTCTATGATGAGTTAGTTCCCACATACCGTCAGCCCCAAAATCTGCGCTATCGAAGAGTTTCACTGTATTCAATTTCACGGACTAACAGTCATTCAAAGTTGAGCCTTCTGAACTTATAGTGAAATAATTTTATTTTTAACGTTGAGCTCGTCAGGACACATTTTCTTATCGACTGAACATTTTTTTACTCTATATCAAAATAGGCAAAACCCATTAATGTGAGGAAGGAATATAAATTTTTTAGAGTGATCCAGAATTCTCGTGTTAAATATTTAAATAAGACGTTCGTTCCGCAACACTGTTCCGACCTAGGTTGCTGATCAATCTCTCTAGCAATCATTCCAATTGAAGATCCACACAAAGTCGTCATGTGAGGCTCCCCACTTGGGTCCATTAGTATCCAAGGTCTTTTGTTTCAGGCGTCATTCACTCTACTGACACTCTTTTTATTAACTATTTGCCGCCATACTTTTCTGTCCTGGCATACTTCTCTAGCTTCTTTTACGTTCATTCCTTTTTTCATGCAGGCTCTCTTGTTTCTGTGGCTTCTTATGTCTCTTCTATCTAGGGTCTCAGTCACACATTCTAACCATTCTTTCCACGGTCTGCCTCTGGGCAAACTGCCATTTACTTTGCCTTGATACCCTTGTTTCGTTTGTCGTTCTTTTGGCATTATCTCAACATACACTTCCCATGTGTTTACTAGCGTCTCTTCTGCACCACATTCTTTGAAAATTATCTGGTTACTCAGTTTGTCCATTAGAGTTTTCCCGCATATTATGCGCAAGAATCTCATGTCAATTATTCATTCAAACAAATTTTGTTTGATTAACAAAATTTTAATTCACCTAACAATTTTTTTTGGTAATTCTGTATGCAAATATTTATTTAAAATTAAAAGAAATGAGTTTAGGCAACCAAACAATTTGTTATCTGCATGTGGTTACCATACGACTACTGGATCGGGAAAAATGAAACTGCGAGTCAATAGTCGATTTTTTAAAATTGAACATTTGATATTTCTATTAATTTTTTTAAATGTGATTGATTTTGTTATCAAATTACCTTCTAATGCCGAAACTAATTGTAACTGAATACTGAAATCAGGCGTGAATTGAATAAAAAAAACTTTGACATGTGAGGAATATAAAGCGAAACGTGAAATCTGAAAATGTACATAATCGACCCTCTGACTGGGAAATTTCAGTGAATTAATATTATTATTCTATTTAATGATTGAGTGAATCAAATTATGCAATTTGGAATGTCATGAGTTTGATTTCAAATTCTGAAGAATCTCTAATATTCCAATTTAGTATTATATGTACAGTTTTTAGTACTTAATTTATAATTCATTTACAAATATCAAATTAAAGTAGGGAAATTTTCTATGAGACTCAAAAAAAATGTCTAGGGAAAGAATTGTAAATTTTTTGTGTGTGCCCGAGTAAAAATTCTTCGACTTTAGGGCGACTTGAATTGCCCCCAACCGAGACAACCCAAGTGCGAATTGCCGAAGCTGAATACACGGTCCAGTGTTGGTCCAATTTTGGCAGACAAAGGTCGGCTAAAGTTATTGGGCCAAAATCGGCATTTTGATCAGCCCAGTATTGAGCCAGTGCTGGAAACCTATATTGGCTATTTATATTTGCCGATTCTCCACCGATGTATGGCCCAGAATCGGCATTTTATTTCGCCAAGTCTCACTTTTAGCACCTAATAAACAAATTTTACATAAAAGAAGGAAAAAAAGAAATATTACACGAAGAAAAATTTTAATCGATTTAAATTATTTATTTAACAATTATTGTATTGATATCCCTGTTAACAGTTGGTGTATTTTATATTTAGACAACGTCACATCATAATAAATAATAAATAATAAGAAAAAGAGAACTTTAAATTTGGTTTTTTAACTTTTCTGAACTGCAGCTTGTGAGGATGGCTTTTGCACAGAGTTTCAACTTGTCGGTTTAGCGCAGTGGTTGGCATTCCCTACTGTTAGGCGATAGATTTAGGTATATAGATGTAGGTTCGATACCCCATAGCGGTCGAAATATCATTTGTAATATAATGTTCAAAATGTAATATATGTATTCAATCTAAACAGGACCATTAATATTCATATTCAAAGTACTCGCAATCAATTAATATTTATTTTTTAAATACCTTTTTGTTCGTATCCTTAGACCTTAAACTAAAACAGTATTGGTACCCAGTGTTGGGCCGACCATGGCAGCCAAGCCAAGGCCATAGTTATCATTCCGTCATTGTCGCGAAAATGGCAGCTGAGCTTCGGCAATATTTTTGCCGACTATGGGCCAATGTTGGGCCGTATGTGACTTCCCACTTGGGCCCAATTGCGAATTGCCGGAGCTGAATACACGGCCCAATGTTGGTCCAATTTTGGCAGCCAAAGGTCGGCTAAAGTTTTTGGGTCAATATCGGCATTTTAATCTGCCCAGTGTTGAGCCAGTGCTCGCAGCCTATATTGGCTATTTATATTTGCCGATCCTCCACCGATGCTTGGCCCAGTATCGGCACTTTATTGCGCCAAGTGTCACTTTTAGTACGCGGAACCATGTTTCACGAGGATCAGCCAAAGTCTGGCACTCTGACGCCACATTACTGGGCCCAGTGTCACTTTTGCCACGGCAAACCATGTTTTATATAAATCGGCCCAATGTTGAGTCATTGCTGGCCGTATATATTGGCTATTTATATTTGCCGATCCTCCACCGATGCTTGGCCCAGAAGCGGCACTTTATTTCGCCAAGTCTCACTTTTAGCACCTAAGAAACAAATCTTACACGAAAAATAAAAACAAAATTTTATTGAAAAATTGTCAAAGTTCACGATGGAATTTGTTAAGTTTTGGCATTAAAAATTTTAAATGTTTATAAAAAATTACGTTTACTGTTATTGCCAAAAGTTGTAAAGTAGGCTACAACGAAAAAAAAACGAATTATTACACGAAGAAAAATTGTAATCGGTTTAAATTATTTATTTAAAAATTATTGCATTGATATCCCTGTTAACAGTTGGTGTATTTTACATTAACACAACGTCACATCATAATAAATAATAAGAAAAAGAGAACTTAAAATTTGGTTCTTTAACTTTTCTGAACTGCAGCTTATGAGGATGGCTTTTTCACAAAGTTTCAAATTGTCGGTTTAGCGCAGTGAATAGTACTCCCGACTGCTAGGCGATAGATTTAGGTATATAGATGTAGGTTCGATACCCCGTGGCGTTAGAAATTTTATTTGTAATATAAATGTTCAAAATGTAATATATTTATTCAATCTAAACAGGACCATTAATCTTTATATTCAAAGTACTCGCAATCAATTATTATTGATTTTTTAAATACCTTTTTTGTCATATCCTTAGACCTTAGACCATAACAGTATTGGTACCCAGTGTTAAGCCGACCATTGCTGCCAAGTCACGGCCATTGTTATCAATCCGGCAATGGCGCGACGATAGCAGTTAGGTTTGGTCCAATGCTGGCACCCAGTTTTGGGCCGACAATTGAAGCCAAACATTGGCTGCCAAGTGCAGGTCATAGTTATCATTCCGTCATTGGCACGATAATGGCAGCCAAGCGTCAACAATATTTTTTCCGACTATGGGCCAATGTTGGGCCGCATGTGACTAAATGTACCCGTACTAGAAGTGAGACCTGGAGCAATAAAATGCCGATACTGGGCCAAGCTTCTGTGGAGGATCGACAAATACAAATAGCCAATATAGGCTGCCAGCACTGGCTCAAAATTGGGCCGATTTAAATCAAACATGTTTTGCCGTGGTAAAAGTGACACTTGGCCCAGTAATGTGCCGCTACTGGGCCAGACTTTGGCTGATCCTCGTGAAACATGATTCCTCGTACAATACTGTGTCAACACGGGGCTTATTAAAATGCCGACATTGGCCCAATATCGTTAGCCGACCTTTGGCTGCAAAAGATGGACCACCACTGGGCCGTGTATTCAGCTCCGGAAATTCGCGCTTGGGAAATTTACGAGCCGAAAAAGTTTCGTATTGAGGCCAGTTTACGCCGATCTTCTCAGCCAAGACAAGGCTCGTCTTGAGACAAGTAAATATCGTCTTAGCCAAGACAAGGCTCTACTTGAAACAAGTAAACGCCATTTTATATGTCACGGCCATAAAAGTAAGACGAAGGCCTATGTCTCGACTCTGGTCTGGACTCTGGTGGGTTGATGAATCACTTCAATAAACATTTCATGAAAAAACAGATGATGCTTAATGTGTATGTAATATATTATAGACTTATATATGGCACCTGTTAGCTTTCTCTGGAAATACAAATAAAAATAGAACATAAGACGCTGGGAAAATAATGACAAATAATGACTGTCGATTTATTAAAAATGTTTAAATATTGTTATACAATTATTTCAGTTATTTAGTTAATTTGAATTCTTTGAAATTTAAAAATATTTCAGTACACATAAATAATACATTTTAGGAATTTGGAATTTGGAATTTAACAATTGAAAATAAAGAACCGAATAATTTAAAGTTAAAGTGTAAATATTCTTTATATGTGTTTTATTTTATATGTTTATGGATTCTTAAAACAAGTGTATAATTGCCATATATTCTTGAGAATGGAACAATTTGTTTTGAAAAACATATAAATCCGAATTTAACAATTATTAATTTTAAACAATTCACATTTCAAATTGTTCAATTTTCGTGGTTTCCATAGTGAAATTATTTCATTTTCGAAATTTTAAAATAGTTCAACTCTTGGATAGCTTGGATAGTCTTTCTGACGTTAGACAGGGACAACATGATTATCCCATGAAAGTAAAATTCTGAATGTTAAAAAATACCGAAAATATAATTACCGAAAAAGATAATGTCTAAAAAATGCAAATTTCCGAACTTTTTAATCGCCGAAGATTAATAAAAATACCGAAAGTGTTTATTAACCCAATTGGAATATTCAAAAATCGTAAATTATAGAAACTAAAAAGAAACAGTAAATTTAAAAATTTCTAAATTATTTAATTCCCGAATTTGTATAATTCTCGAAATTTTAAAACCAAAATTTTCATAGTACTGAAATTTTAAATACCCGAAACTTTAACTTCTATAGAAATCTCAAAATTTTCAATGGTTATAATTTACGAAAAAATTGAAATTTTAATATTTTCTATCTGCTGGTGAATATAAAATTTTTATTCATTTTCGCGAAATTTAATTGTCAGGAATGCTGAAGTTTCTAGGATTTAAAATTGAGTGAATTTATTAATTTTGACAATTTACTAATTTCGAGGATTCGAAATTCGGGATTTTGCTTTTTTGGAACAATTATGATATATATTATACATTTTCTACAAAAGTGCTAGACTTGTTTCTGCCATAGGAGCTAGAAAAATCGTGAAATAATTACAAATAATACTGTACGATTTGTTGTACTTGTGCCTATACTAGAACCATTAAGCGAATTACTGAAAATTACACTGATTGTTAAAGTAGATTTCGATTCTAAATCAGTTCTCCAAAGACAATTATCCCACACCTGTAATCCGTGCTCCCAAATAAATTAGCACCTTTAATTGCTTGTGGAATCGAATGGGCTATTACCATGCACTTTCTGAATATCATAAAACAAGCAATGTAGAAAGGCATGCTATTTTGAAACTTAACGACTCATTGGGTAAACCCTTTGCGTTTATCGCAGTGGATTACCCAAGCGATTTATTAGATTTACCCATTTATCGAAAACCAATAACCTCGCCGATATCGACTATTCACTATAGGTTACCTGTGTATGTACCTTGGTGCAGACTGAACAGTTCTAAGGCCGTTGTCGCTCGACCTACACGACCTCAACAATCAGGAAACGGTGTATGGACGGTAACCAAGTGGCAATTAAGTACACGGTGTAAACCTGGCCTGGGTCTTACGGGACACAGAGTCCACAAGAAACGGAACGAGGGAAAAAGAACAGTGGGAGAGAAAGAGCTAGTGTAATACGATCGCAAAGTAATTAGTTAGTTGATCACGCGTTGGGCCCGAATTGAACTGGCCTGGGACTCCTGGTCTCTCGCGATCCCGCGTCGATGTTGAACGAGCCCAGATAATTAGTACCTACAGATGCATCCGCAAGGTGGATAAGAGCACCAATCGCGCTTAATGAGTGCTAAAGTCGGAGAATCTCGTCTCAGCAGTTACAAACTTCTTTATTTCTTGCTTGCTTGCTTACGAGTACTTTCTTTATCCAGTTGGAAATCAATCTGATTTTCTATCACCCGTCCTTGATTTCCAAAGAATAAGTCAAATGACAGGAGAAAAGTGCTCTAATTTCAAAGTTGACTTAAAATGGATGTCAAATTGATTCCAAGAGCTTATTTATTAAATTTAAGGGCCGAT
>NC_046658.1:57017846-57029474 GCF_010883055.1 Belonocnema kinseyi | reverse complement strand
AAAGCGCCTATGTGCACGTATCTTCAATTATTTAATATTGTTATGCATTAGAGAATGAGATGTATGTTTTTATAGATTTCTGATCCAAAATTTGTTTATTGCATCATTCTGAGAAATCCCTTAGAATACAATATGACATTTCGACAACACGTCGGTTGTCCTTATCAAATATACAAAAATGGGCATTTTTGAGCCTGAGAGAGGTTATTTTGTGGTATTACATTCCAGTTTTAATTTATAGAAAACGTACGGGGTCGTCAGTTATAATAATGTAACAACACATAATACAAATGTTTGATACTTTACTCCTTGATTTACTCCTTAGGTACTACTTATAATTGCTGCCTCACGCCGCCTGTGAGACGGCACAGAAATGACATTGATCACAACAAACTATTTGATTAATTAATAATTTACAATCCTGTTTCCCTCTCACAGTCGGAGTAAAGTATTAAGATTTTTATTATATTTTTTATCATTATTATAACTCACGACCTCGTACAATTTCTATAACTTTAAAATTGGAATGTAGTACGACAACATAACCTCTTTTAGGCCCAAGAATGCCCATTTTCGTATATTTCATAAGGAAACCCGACGTGTTGTCGAAACGTCATATTGCATTGTGAGGGATCTTTCAGAATGATACAAAAAACAAATTTTGGACCAGTAATCTACAAAAACATACATCTCACTTTCTAATTGCTACACCCGGGCCTACAAAATACCATCTCCTAATTATTATTATGCATTCTTCTATATTTTTTCAATGAGCTAACCGTGACCTAAAATAACTTATACATTTAAAGCATGGATGCTGTCATAATAAACCATAATAAAATGTAGTATAAAACGAGATTATACAATTTGATCAAATTTAGAATATCAGAACCCTTTCCTAAAGGTTTAGATGGTTTTTCTTCCCGTTAAATCTATCGCCAAATCTATAAAATACCTTGAAATATTAAAAAATCTCTTAAATTTATTGAAATCTATGGAAATTGTTGAAAGCTTTTAAAAATTCCTTGGAATCTTTTTAAATACCGTAAATTCTTTACGATTTCTTGAAATTTTTTAATTTTGGTTGGAAATGTCTGATTAACGAACTTAACCTTCATTTTGGGGAGCTTCAGAAGTGTATAAAATGCGGACTCGATTTGACAAATCCTTCAAAAGTTAGCATGGCTAAAACATTCAGGTAACCATACATACATACAGACACCGAAAAAATTTTATGATTTTCGGATTCTGTGTGTGCCGAAACGTAAAGATCCGTTAAAAATCAGAGATCGAAAATTTGGACGATTACATTACACTCTCATGAATGAGAATGTAAAAACTTTAAGGCTATGTGACCAGTGGGCCACGTGACCAGATTCCTACCTTACCGCCAATTTTTTTATTTCCTAACTTATTTTCACACGAGGCGCCACATCGACTTGAAAATTTGGAATAATAAATCGGAGGCACTAAGAAAGGTGGGTCTGGTCCTAAATTTTAATAATTATGAAAAAAGCAACAAAAATTGTTTCTATAATTATACAAATTTAGGACCAGGCCCACCATTCTTAGTGCTTCTTACTTAGTATCCCAAATTTTCAACTCAATGTGACGCTTTGTGTGAAAATAAGTTAGGAAATAAAAAAGTGGCGGTAAGGTATGAATCTGGTCACGTGACCCACTCATTACATGACCTTAACCAAAGAATTTTCTTTTGTTAAGGGCATGGGATACTCGTCCGATTTCTACTTTAGCGACATTTTTTGTGGATCATGCCAAATCCAGATGTGATGAGACATCAGACTGAAATTTAGGGGAAATAAAGAAAAGTGACTGAAAAACGTAAATGTACTAATAAATTTTTAGTCACAAAAAAAACTATATTTTCCTAAACTTTCAGTATGGTATCTCATCTCGTGTGGAATTGGTATGATCCACAACAAATTTCGGTAAAGTAGGAATTGGATACGTGGCATATGCTCTTAAAAAGTCATACAAAAAATACGTGACCGTCTGCATCTAAATTGATGCCTGCTCGTTCGAAGAAATTCTCTCTAGATTTTCTGTATTCAACAAAGTGAAGTTAGCTGGTGGTTTGAGTGAAAATACCTAATTGTATATGTAGATGATCATGACTTTTTCTATACATCCCGGCTTAATTTAAATATCGATGGCCTTAACTAACCTACCATTTGGCAGTTGCATTAGGAAGTTATCATTTTATTCTAAGTGACTAGTACGATAGGTGGTAGTGCAATAAGTGGGAGGGTATTGTAATTTTATCGGAAGTTCTAAAAGGTGCTTTTTTCCAGGTTTTTCACTTTCATTGCGAATTGATATCAAAACTTATAAACTAGTTGCGGTCGTATGAGATTGTACTTATGCGTAACAAAATAAATATTCACATGTTTTTCGTTTTTTAAGCGACTTTTTTCGATTAAGTTATCCAATGATTTCAACAGTGTCCAGGATTTTTGAAACTGATAATAGTGGTCAGATTTGTTATTCTCGCATGACAGGTGATTATATAACAATTATATGAACACAATTTTTTTAGTTGTATAAACTGTACCAAAATTTTTAATTTAGACAATGAAAGAAACGGTGAGAAAACTATATTCAACATTGTCCTAAACGGTGAGAGAATACAACAAGTTGATAAGTACATATATATTTGTAGCCTATTCACAAATCACGAGAAGATAGATGGAGAGTTAGATAGGCGTACCATATAAACGAGGTTAAGAAGGTTAAAGGTAGAGCAGGACCTATTATCAGAAGTAAAAATATATCAAGTTAAGATAAAAATATAATGGTTAGAATGTGTGAATGAGACCCTAGTTAGAAGAGACATAAGAAGTCACAGAAACACGAGAGCCTGCATGAAAAAATGCATGGACATAAAAGAAGCCAGAGAAGTATGCCAGGACAGGAAAGTGTGGCGGCAAATAGTTAATAAAAAGAGTGTCAGTAGAGTGAATGACGCCTGAAACAAAAGACCTTGGCCACTAATGGACCCAAGTTAGGAACCTTACATTACGACTTCGTGAGGTTCTTCGCTTGGGGTGATTTCTAGAGAGATTGATCAGCAACCTGGGTCGGAGCAGTGTTGCGGAAAGAACGTGTCATTTACTTAAATAGCACGAGAATTCTGGATCAATTTGAAAAATCTCTATCCCTTTCACACACTACTCCTTTCCCCTATCCAGTGAGTCACGCCTACCCCGAAAGGGAAATGGCTTAATAGTGTAATAATAATAATACTTATGTACAAATTGTCCTGCAAGGTAGCGAGATGTTGAAAAACCAAGAAAAGGGTAACAAGTGTGACAGAAAAAACTAAAGTTAAATTTTGCTGCATTTAAGATTTCCCGCTGTTAAAATTTACATGCTATTGTGCGAAATTTTATCCTACGATGGAATAAAAGCTGTCGTTTGCTACGGCGTCCTTAGCAACTATGGGAAAATGGCAAAGTTGAGTGAATTCGAGCTATAAATCGGGACACCTGATGTAAAAGAACACAGAAAAACCCAAAGTTAAAATTTGTTGCAGGTAAGATCTGTTAACGGTTAAAAATTAAGCATATTTCGGCGAAAGTTTCACCGAAGTTAGGAAAATAATTTTGAAGCCTTCGACCGCGTCACGCGGAAGTGAGTTAATTGCGGTAAAATATATAGTATCAACAACAGAGAACACGAAAAAAATTTGTTCTTACTGATATATCTTCTCCGAAATAAATCACACTATTGTAGACGAATTAGTACTTATTTATTACCATTTATCAAAAAGGGCCAAAAGCAACTGACAAATGGGAATCCTCTTTTTCTCTCAAATTAATGAAGTTAAACGACGATAGATAGCGCTGGCATAGTCACACAGGCCATACAAGAGAAATTGTCTGCACGAGACAAGCGACTAGGTTACTCTTCTGTATTTTGAGTCGCTAAATCTAAGTGTGGCCTCATAATTTGTCCTACATATCTGAGTTTTCCCCTAGATGCAAAAAGTAGATAAAAGCTTAGCGATTTTCTAGTCACGCAGACCATACAAAAAATTTGTCTGCACAAAACAAGATTATGCAGAAAAATAAGGAAACCCCTAGGGATAATTTGCACGTTATTTTGATAATACCAGGATGCGCGGAAAAAGACACATCGATATTATATTGTTAAGTGCAACGACTTTCAGAGACTTAATTTGTACACAGAAATTCTTTAGTGTGCTTTCTATTTCCCCTAGCTTGAGTAATTATCGGGAAATTATAGGTCTTTCGCAGATTATATAGATTTACACGGGGGAAAAAAACCTAATATCCTTTACAGTTTTGCGTGCGAAATTAGTCACATGTCCCGTGCAACTTATTTTTGGTGGGCTTGTGTGACCAGAAATTCCTTAGGCTTTTCTCTACATTTTGCATCTAAAGAAAAAATGGAACAAGCCCGAAAAATGTTGTGTTCTACCTCTGGACACGCTGCCATTTACTTTACCTTGATACACTTGTTTCGTTAGTCGTTCATTTGGCATTCTCTCAACATGCCCGAACCATCTTAACCGATTTCTTTCCCATGTGTCTACTAGCGTCTCTTCTGCACCACATTCTTATAGAATTATCTCGTTACTTACTTTGTCCATCAGAGTTTTCCCGCATATTATACGCATGAATCTCATGTCAATTGCGTTAATTTTACTCTTATCTTTATCTTGATAAGTCCATGTCTCGCTACCGTATAGTACAGTGGGTACAAATATAGAATTATGTATTGCCATTTTAGCTTTATTTGATATATTTTTACTTCTAATAAGGGGACCTGCTCTATCAATAACCTTCTTCCCTTCGCTTATGCGTCTATCTAATTCCTCATCTATCTTCCCGTCCCTAGTAAATAAGCTACCAAGGTATACAAACTTATCAAATTGTTCAATTCTCTCATCATATAATAAAATATTTCATAGTGTTTTCTCACTCTTTCCTCCGAACGCCATAGTTTTTGTTTTATTTGCATTAATTTTGATGTCCATGCTCTTCATGCTTGCATCTAGTTTATTCAACATTCTTTGTAAGTCTTCGATATAACATAACAACTTATTATCTGCGAACGCTAATCCACGTACCCTTACTGTTTCGTGATCCACACCCTCTTCGTCGAAAAGAGCCATTCTTAAACACTTGTCCATAAATAATATAAATAACCATGCAGACATAACGCATCCTTGTCTAACTCCTTGAATAATATCGAAACAGTCATTCAATTTCCCATTCAACCTCACAATCGCTTTGCTACCTGTATACTACCTTGATCAAAAAGTTCCCGGAATTTATTTTTAAAATGAAAAATATAAGTTTACTCTTGAATATTGATGTGGTCCCCTTCAAAGTAATTCCCATCGACTGCCACGCACTTATGCCAGCGCTTGATCCAGCTCTCAAAACATTTTTGATACTCAATTTTCGGTATGCCCATCAGTGCCGTTTTGGATTTTCGTTTTATCTCCGATCGGTTGCTAAAACGCGTTCCGCGTAGTGGTTTTTTCAGTCGATCGAACAAAAAAAAGTCACAGGGTGCTAAGTCTTGAGAATTTGATGGCTGCGGAATTGTATTAGTTGAGTTTTTGGTGAGAAACTCACGGATAATGATGCCATTTTGCGACGGTGCATTGTCATGTTGCACTACAAAAATCGAAATTCGTAAAAAAACAGATGCACTCAAAATTGCGTTACGTTTACAAATGTCAAACTAGAAAGCTGAAATTCGCAGGGAATATTATTAAAAGGTGTGACAACCTACAGAAACGAAAACAACGTGAATCGTACAGCAGCGGGCGCCACACAGTGATGATTCCGGGAACTTTTTGATCAAGGTGGTATATTGTTTTTATAGTTTTTAGGAGCCATCCATTGACTCCATACTCTTTCAGGACTTCCCAAAGTTTACTTCTATCTACCTTGTCAAAAGCTTTTCCTGGGTCAACAAATGTTCAAAAAACTTTTTTTCCTACTCTCAAACTTTTTCCTGTTATTTGCCTTAAGAGCATGCTCTTTGGTGACCACGTGACCAAGCTAGTCCCCAGTTATGAACATTTTTTTTGGTGTTCACTGCGTATACAAACGTTCCTTAGTGCTTTCGGTATAACTTCCTAAACCCTGAACACGATGTCTCAATCCGTTTGGACGTAGTGAGGACCGAAAATAATGAAAATCATTTCATTCTCCATACAAAAATTTTATGAATGAACTTAGTCACGTGATCTCGACTTTATTGACGGTCAAAGTTTGTTTTCTCTCCGCTAGAAATCGCTAAAAATGCTTCAAAAATAATTATAGGTTACGTGTATGCAGATACTTATTTGTTGATTTGCAACGAATGTGCAAATTTTATTGCTTACATTAATTTTTTTTAAGGTTTAGACGATTTAGTCCAAAACTAGTGTCAGTGCTCAATATCCGCGAACCAAAAAATCCGAAATGCTTCAAACCAAAAATTATCTGCATAGTGCTATAACTCAAATGGTAATATCCTTTTTCATCGATTTATAAATAAACTTTCTTTAAAACTATAAACACATTGATGTATACAAACGTTCTTTAGTTCTTTTTATTTAATCTGTCAAATTTTAAACACGATATCTCAATCCGTGTGGACACAGTGAACACCAAAAAAAAAGCTCATATCCGGGGACTAGTTTGGTCACGTGGTCACGAAGAACAAGCCCTTAAGCTAAATATTTGATCCGTACATGACCTTCCTGGCATAAACCCACTTTGGACTTCCCGAATCTTTCCTTCTGCTATTTCCATTATCCCACGAATAAGTATTTTTGAGTATATTTTACTTACGGTACTTAATAAGCTAATCCCTCTGTAATTATTGCAGTCGCTTTTATCTCCCTTTCTCTTGTATATTTGTACGATAATCGCTTTTTTCCAATCGTCTGGGACGTCTCCCATCCCGAAACATAAATTTATCAATTCGCACAGTCTATGTGGTATGCACTCGCCACCGTGTTTATGAATTTCAGCGTTAATACCGTCTACCCCGGCAGCCTTACCGTTTTTCAAGTTCTTAATTATAATAATATCCAGAATATCCCTAGGTTTTCTTCTATTTTCAGCATCTAGGGGGAAACTGAAACGTTTAGGAGAAATTCTAAAGCCAGATTTGGATTCAGCAGCTCAAAATCCATAAGAGTAACATAGTGACTTTTCTCGTGCTGAAAAATTGTTGTATCGCCTGTGTGACTAGAAAATCTTTAGGCTTTTCCCTACCTTTTGCATCTAGGGGAAAACTGGGATGTGTAGGGCAAATTCTAAGGCCATATTTGGATTCAGCGGCCTAAAAATCCATAAGGGTAGCCTAGCCATTTGTCTCGTGCAGACAACTTTTTTTGTGGGCGTGTGTTATCCAGGCAAGGTTAAGAATATGAAATTATCTTCGATCCATTTCAACTTTATCTGGCAAGGTTAATTTTTGTTGCGGTGAATATTTAATCTGGAATCGATGTACATAAACGTTATCTTTCGTTTTTTCTGTGGTAAAATTAACGCAATTAGCATGCAATACCTGCGCATGGTGTGGATTGTCATACTGAGGATAGTGTGGTCGGGATGTGTGAATGTCAACAAAGATAAAGCGATATGCCAGGGGCCTATTTCATAAAACTTGAAAGTTACAATTTACAAGTACAAGTCTAGGGAATTGTAACTTGTATTACAAGCGGGCGTTTTTACTCGTTACAAGCTACAAGTACGGCGACTCCTTTTACAAGTAATATCAGAGTTTTATAAGTGTTCTGTTCCCTAAAGATTTCGTTTTGTAAATAGTACTTCTGATTTGTCGAAAAGTTTTGGATGTTCCTTGTGGTTTGGTCAAAGTGGTAAGAGTAAATACTAGTTATATTTTAAAGAAGTTTACTGAAATTTCTGACTGTGAAAATTGTATTATGGATGAAGTAAAGAAACTCTTATTGAAGTTTAGGTATAATTATCTGTTATTATGAAGTCGATAAAGAATTACATACGTTAAAAGAAGTATATATATTTATAGTTAAGGAAAGGCTAGAAAGCATTTCTTTTGTAAACATTTTCTTAAAGAATTAATCGCCAATGCAGCCACACGCAGTCACACTTGGAAGTTAACAGCTATGATAAGTTAAGTGCGCGTGCGCGCACTTGTTAGCGAGCTTGTAACTTGTAAAAGGTATTACTTGTGATTACAAGTGGACGTAAGAATCTTGTGAAACAGAAAATACAAGTGCTTGTAATTACAAGCTAGTAACTTACTAACTTGTAATTTGTAGACTTGTAATTTTTATGAAATAGGCCCCAGGACAGGCAAGTGCGGCGACAAGATAGTTTAAAAGAGATGTATGAGGAAGAGTGTCAGTGTAGTGAATGTTCATGAAACATCCTTGGACACTAATGGGCCTGAGCTTCCAATTATGACTTTGTGAAACTCTTTGCCTAGCTAGATCGCTGGAGAGGTGAATAAGCGACCTGGGTCGAAGCGGTCACAGAATAAAGTAATGATAAAATTTGTTGCAGGAAATTTTGTAGAGGAATAAGGTTTTATTCAGACAATTTCGCGTTTTTCAAAACAAATGTGTTGTCATGGAAAAACAAAATAAAGTTTAACCGATATTTGGTTCAATTTTATCCTCTAAAGTTAATTTTTGTTGCAGCGAATCTTTCTTCGAAAATCGTTGTAAAGTTTATATCTTCTGTTTTTTCTGTGGTGTTGTGAACCAAACGTTCTATTTTAATAAAAACACGGGAATTTTAGATCAATGTAAAAAATCTATAACCCCCCCCCCACCCCCACCATGCTCCCTCCCATTACTTCTTTCCTTACATTTGAAATCAAATATCAGGCATATAAGCATGGTTTTTTCCGGTAGTATCTATAATCTCAAGTATATGCTAGAATTGCAATTCAGACTACATCATGTATTTAAAGTAGTCCCCAAGGCCAATATTGGAATAAAAATTTCTATAAATATATAGGGAGCACAACCAACTAGGAAAGTGATACTACAGGATATCGGTACGTCACAGAAGAAACTGGGCTGTTTATTAGAACCAATTTTTGTTTTCTCAGGATCTGCAACAAAAAAAGCACTCTTGGTGCAAAGAAACCCAGAATGATGAATTTGTTCCAAAGAAGACTCCAGTTCGACCTCCAAATGAAAGATATTTTAATAGAGATATTTCCCAAATAACCTAATTTTTTATTTGCCCACTTGGATACTTTATCTAGTTCATGACATGACTTTTGCGTTAAAGTACACATATAACGGAAATCTGGTGGACATAATTTATTCGTCGGTCGATAGCATCCATATTACAGTAAAACTCAATCCTTTGGTAATTTACTCCATGTTCAAGCATGCGTATAATAATGTAAATTAGAGATTTATTTATATTTTATTTTAGATTTATTATACTTTATGCTCACAATTAATAATCATACGTAGAAAAAATATTAATATCGTTTTTTTTTGCTGTGCCGACAAATTCTGCAAATCCCTAACTTACACAACCCCACTTTTCAAGCGTTTGTTTTGTGGATGCACTTTCAAGTTGTTTTATTCAAGCATTTTCCAAAGGAACACTTAGTACTCCACAGGTTTGTATTAATGTTCAAGGTGAAAAAAATACGACCTTTAATTAAAGCTGCGACTTTAGCGAACCCCCAGATTTTTTCTATGACGTGTATGCTTTTTTAGTCAGTACAGTGAATAATGTGCCTTTCATCATAATAGGAATAATATTAAAATTCATGGTGCATAATCACCGCTGAGTACCAGAAAAAGTAAAAAAATATTTAAAACAAATACACGAGAAAAAAAGTCGGTTATGGAAGTCGAAATTCTATTGCCTGCTTAGTATAAGCAACCGGATGATTATTATTCCTACCAATAAAGCACATTAGTTCAGCTACCTAGTTAATATTCAATCAATTATTCTCTAATTCCTACTAAAGTTAAAAATGTATCGTCTAGATCTGAAGCAGTAATATACTACTTGTTGTAAATTGTTCCAAACTGCATCCTGATTTTCGTAGTTTGGTGCAATCGACTATATGAATACTTAACTTATGCATAAATCTGCCTCTGAAAATGAGGGAGAGAGGTGGCACCAAATTTAAGAGAGGTCCGAACCGTCCAAACATAACCTTGATCGGTGCCACAGCGAGAGATTACGATCTAAGTATCTCCAGAAACAAATGCCGAATGCAGCTCGCCCATTGCCGGGTTGCCGGGGCCTTTGTCGGCTACGAGAACGGGGTTCTGGTGGTTCTGGTGCATACTAACACCTGCGAACTGGTCCCGTGGTTATCCTTGGTTGCCGTGGTTCTTTGCAAGCCTAGTTTCCAGTTGCCGTCATAGAAAGCGGTTATTGATTGCGTTTGTAAGAAAGCAGCGCAAACTGCCGCCGTGCTGCCCGTGTTGTATTCCATGCTCATATTCGCGTCTTCATTAGGATTTCTCAAGCTAATCTCAAACTCTACTCTCATCTCCGAGGATATCCCAGACCCACGGGATTCGCGACAAACTTTGGCTTAGAACCCTATTTCTGTTTGGTAAACAGAAAAGAGTTAGGGTGACGTCTATCCGAATTGAGAGAGAAACAAAAGACCCATACCTTGAGAAATTTAGTACCACAAGCACCTTCGGGCTTCGTGCTCCATAATGCAAATCCCTTTAGGGACAAACTGTTTATTTGAATAGATATTTGAAAGACGAATAAATTTTAGGCTTTCGAGCCCAACAGCCTCAACGAAAGAGATATGCTCTGTTCAGAAAAAATAAAAGGATTAGGCTGCATAAAGAAATTTGTGGAAATTTATTTCGTCTCTTGTCACTTGCTCTTTGAAAATAATTTCGCTCGAAACTTGAAGACATGTTATATCACCCGCCGGAGTTACATTTTAAAGTTTTCTGGCATTGTCTTACACTTTCATAATATTTGTTTTTTTATTATAATTTTTACAATTTACAGTATAGACACTATATTCTAAAAATCTAAAGTGTCCAATTTTAACCCAAAAAAGGATCACGTGTGAAATAAATATTTTGTAGTATGTTGCTAATTTTGATTTAGAGGAAATGTCCATTATTTACGTATGATATAAAATATAAACTGTTTTCATCGTAAACGATATTTTAAGAGATTTCGAGCGATTCTCAGATATTTATAAACATTTAAAGGGCTAAAAATAATAAGAAAGAAAGTATACCTACAGATTTTAGAGGATTTCCTAAGATTTCATAAGATTTAACGAAATTACAAAGTGTTTTCGAATATTATAAAAGTTTTCAAGGTATTTTCATGTCTTTTAAAAGATTTCAATAGAGTTTAATATATTTCAAGGGATTCCAAGAGATTCAGAAAGACTTTAACAAATTTAAAAGGGTTGAATGAATTTTTAAGAGCTTTTAAAGATTGGTAAGAATCTTGTAAGGTTTCGAAATACTGCACGGAAGCATAGTAATTCTAATTGATTTTTTTAAGATTTAAGGGATTTACGTAAGTTTTAAATAGACTTCTAGCGGATTTTAGAGATTTTAAGAATTTTTACAGTTTTTAAAGAAAAACCGCGTTTCGGACAGATGTATAATGTCACCAGATC
>NC_046658.1:56999063-57017746 GCF_010883055.1 Belonocnema kinseyi | reverse complement strand
GATCTGGTGACATTATACATCTGTCCGAAACGCGGTTTTTCTTTAAAAACTGTAAAAATTCTTAAAATCTCTAAAATCCGCTAGAAGTCTATTTAAAACTTATGTAAATCCCTTAAATCTTAAAAAAATGAATTAGAAGTACTATGCTTCCGTGCAGTATTTCGAAATATTACAGGAATACTTGTGTCTTGTTACCAGATCCGCACACTTTTTTTTGTGTGGCTGTGTTATTCTTCTCTGTTGAGAGCTAGTCTGAGTCAAAATTTAGACCCTACTTTAAAGTATTAGATTCTTATTAGCACCTGCTTTGATGCTATTTAAACTGATAGCTCCTGCTTTAAGCTTTTAGCTCCTAGAGAATGAAACATTAGAGCCTACTTTAACTCCATTTCAATCTATAGGTCATACTTTTACTCTTTAGAGGCTAAAGTCTTCACATTCAAGAACCTACTTTGACGCTGAAACACCTCTCTGAAGATACTTTGAATCATTAGAGCCTGCATTTTTATAACTGAAGATCCTACTTTGACGCTGTTTAACCTCTCCTTCAACACTAAACCTACTTTGAATCTTTTTAGCATACAATGTTCGAACTTCATGAAAATAAAGTAAAAATTATTTGCTACTCAAGTTAATTTAACTCATTGGTCATCTTAAGTCATTTTAAATATTTGTATAAATATGTTTCTCAGTTTCGGAGATGACACCTCCCTACGTTTTTGTTAACAACTGATTAACAAATGATTATTTTTGGCTCTAAATTTCACCATTGTGTACAAAAAGCATCAACGAAACCATTTTTTTCGCATTTTCATAATTTATTCTCAGTGACTTAGAGCAATTTAAAGTTAAGTATTCGGAAATGATAATATGATTATGATACTTTTTCACTTTTCATTCCCGAGGAAATAACCGCTAATCATGTGAACATTTTGAAACTCCTTATTAGTATTGGCAAACCCTGCAACTGCAACATGCATTTTGTCTCATATTTAAAAAAAAATTTTCTGCTGAGATTTTCTCGAAAATCTGTAAAAATTTGAGGTGCCTATATTTATTGTACAAATAGTAAGTATACTTGGCTTTTTTCTATTTGAAAAGTTCTTGATTGATCATAAAAATATGGTTTACAAACATTACACATTTTTTGTCTGGCAGTAATCTTAAATTAAGTATCTTGTTCAAGAATTGAATGCATCCTATGTGATATAATAAAATTTTCTTTTTTGGTATTAAGAATTTGTCATACAGCTTTCGATATTAAAATTTTTTATGATATAATAAATAATAGCAACTTAAATATTGTACGTAATAATTAAATAATATTATAATATAGTATTATATACTATATATAAACTAACTAAATAACAATTTTACACAATTTTTTCTTTATTTGTTGACCGTTAATGGTGTAACCGCATAGAATATGTACAAATAAAAAAATTTTAATATAATATAATCGAATCACATGATTCTTAGATCATTGAGTTAGTCATTAATCGTTAATTTGATCAAATCAATTAATTTCATATACAAAGAACAGTGAGATAATAGCAGAAGTTCCTCAATATTGAGAGGTCAATAAGAATAATATTTGAGGTATCAAACTCAGGTTTAATGATTGTAGAGTTTTGTTTTGTAACAAAAGTGTGAATTTTCTCATGTCCCGTGGCAAAATTGCCAAGGCATTGCGTAAAATTGACTATTTTTCAAAGGGTGTTGTCAATTCCCTATAGGCGAAATTTCCCAACTGCCTTAGAAATATTCTGCTCTTTGACCAAATATTCCTAAAACTTTGGTTGAATTACTCAGCTCATTAGGGAAAGCCACTTTCTTAACTGAATTTGGGAATTTTCCCTAAGGAACAGTTGGGAAAATTCCCAAATTTTTTACAGTGTACTCTACCCTTTCTCACTTTCTTCAAATGAACTCTTTGATCTCCGGCTAGAATCAAGTGATTCACGCTTGCCACAAAATTTAGTTGGTTATAATGATTTAGCGGGATTTAAAAAGATTAAAAAAAACTTCAAAGGATTTTCACGTAAAGGTTTCTAAGATATCTCAATGGACTTGAATTTTTTGAAAGGGCTTCCATAATATGATGTACGATATCGTCGATATCCATCAGATTCAAAAGAATTACAAAAATTTTCAAATGATTTAAAAAATTTTAAGGGAGTTGCAAAATTTTTAAAAGAATTCAGAAAACTTCAGGATATTGCACACACACAAACATACACACACTCCTATGGAACGATTCGTAAAGTTTTACTGACGCTTTCCTTGAAAA
This sequence comes from Belonocnema kinseyi, assembly GCF_010883055.1. Classification (NCBI taxonomy): domain Eukaryota; kingdom Metazoa; phylum Arthropoda; class Insecta; order Hymenoptera; family Cynipidae; genus Belonocnema; species Belonocnema kinseyi. Next base: position 57,015,456 of record NC_046658.1, on the reverse strand, counting down.
GGCCGTACGTAATTAATGGGCGCTCCCGAAAGAACATCTAAAGAAACATTTGCTGATACATATAAATTCTTCCTATTTCAAACTGTTTTTCTACAGAGGTAACCATTAGAAATTAGAAATTTTCCAGGATTCTACGATTATTAGCTATATCATTTAATATTTTATGAAGTCAATCCAAAAACGTTTGAATGAATTAAATATTCTGCATGTTATTTCCATAAAATGCATTAATGCATTAAGTCATAGAAAATTCTAATCTTTTTAATATTTAGAAAATTCTGAGGTTCCACTTCAGGGTGTTGACCTTATTTTCTTACATAATAGCTAGATATCCTGGGAACGGAATCGAGGGATCGAAGAGTCCTATTAACCCATAGCCGAGTTTAATAAAATCATGTCCAGGACACTTCTCCACGTGGGAGTGTAGTAGGAGCACGAAAGAACAAATTTTCCAGATGATCGAGCCATTTGAAAAAAATAGCCAGTCAAAGAGGTCCAACAGGTAGAAGCTGACACTGACAATAGAGACCCTTGAGAGAAATCGTTTTTTAACTCGCACTAGGACCTGTTCACCGACGGCGAAGCGACGACGTTTATTTGGGTCCCGGTAATTTGTATTACTTGACTCTCGCCGGGGGGGGGGGGGCGGAGCTGAAAAATTTAATTTTTCGGGTCCCCAAGGATATCGGTGACCGCGTGATCGTTTGTCATCGTTAAAATAATTTCGTTGGTTTGGAACTGCTACTCACTGCCAAGGACAGGTACTACATTACGACCAAATTTTTTGGCTTCTGTAACAACCCGATTTCCTTTGGGCCAAAGAACGAAAATCTGAAGCAGATAGGTTCACGATAATTTTGTCTTTAATTTAACATGGAAATTCCATCTGAAAGGGTTGAAAGCTTTAACTTGTTGTTTTGAAAGCGCTCTAGTAAGTTTGATTGGAATAATTGTAAATTAGAATTCATACTTTTTGAATGAGAAATATTTTTTCAGGATGAAAAATACAAACCTGTAGACTTTTTTTTTAATTTGAAACAAATCTTCATAGCTTCCCTTACGATGAATAACAAACTGCTTCAATTAGTTTATACTTTATTGTCCCTTTTGTTTATATATTTTTATTCTTAACATCATGTTTCTTATGGTTATGCTACTGTTATTACAATAAAAAAATATTCGAGACTGATTTGATTGCGGAGATACTATAATTCTTCAAGTTCATGGCTTGCGGCAATCTGCTATAAGATATGTGGGAAAGCCACCGCCCCATCAATTAAAAAAATTAGTATTTCGGACACCAACTGTATCTCCATTAATTTCTTTATTAGGAATTATACAGATATATGTGTATACGAAATATGAAAGTGAAAATAAGAGTGTTTTAAACGTGGGAAACAAAAATAAAAAATCGACTTAAAATCCAAAAGTATTGGGAAAAATATGATCCAATACATTTTGCATCTATCAGAAATATTTTGAAATAAATCAAAATTAATAATTAAATTAGAACTGATCATAATTAAAACCTTCACTGTTACTTTTTTATGTTATGTTTGGTAAACAGCATGAATGAATTGTTATTTTCAATGTTTTGATTACTCTTGTAAGAATTTCAAAACTCAACCTCAAAGTTATTTTTAGGTGTCATCCATATATTATGTCATGCATTTACGTGTAGGGAGTCCTAGCCTAGCGCTACGATCATGCTGAAAATCTGCAAGAAGTCTGAAAAAACGTTAAGTAGGGTGAAGTAAGGTCAAAAATTGTCAAAAAATTCTGTTACGTAATATATGATCGACCCCTTATGTATCATTTCTCCCAAAAATCTCGAATAATCCTAAAACAAATTTAATATTAATTTTTACTGCAATATAACCTGGCTCACTATAATCGTCCAACCATCTAACATTTCATCTCACATTATCTTCATTTAGAGATGATGATTCGTAAAAAGCAGTAGGTGACCCGAATAAAAAAATGGTAGCTCTCTGAACTACTCTAATCCTGTTTTGTATAAATTCCATTATTCTTAAATCCAGGAAAAATACCCTCGCGATTTTCGATGCAGAGTATATTTTTTGCAAGGTATTGTCAGCGGTAGTGTTGGGTACAGGTAGTATAGGGAGGAAGGAGATTTACTCGGGCATGGAACATATCATATCGCAACAAAGAACAAACGAAGCCGGCAGCTTAATGCCAATTAGCGTGCCGTATCACTCATTAGGGTCTAGCGTCATTAGACCCACCTGTGAGCCTAGCAGGAGCATAAATGCGGAGCGAGATACCAGCCCAGTCGAGGTTCACCCTGTCTTCCCTCTACTTCCCCGACCTCACCTCCTCGCCAACAGGCCAGTGCCACAGAGATATGGATCTCCATTGTCATTTGTTTGTTAAACTTAACGGATTAAGAGCCAGTCATTTTCATCAAAGATACCCGCTCACCGATCAAACTTCGATATACCGAAATAAGTACCTGATCTGTCTGTTTGGTGCTCTGGCCACCCTTGAGCGAATCCTCAATGATCCAATTGAAAAAGACTCACGCGGAAAGAGTAATTAATCCGACGATGGAATGGTTTAAGCCGCTTACGTATTATTTTAGTCAACATGGGCAGAGTGGAGCTCGAGTTGTTAATTATCCCTTCATTCGGCAGTGATGGTCTCAATCAAGGCATCCTTTCATTTGATGGGTTTATCTGGCTTTAGATTGCTTGACTATATGTTATGTGTTTTAATAGGTTTGAGTGGGAAAGGATCAACAGTTAATCTGTTGTGTGTTAAATACTGTAGAAACGTTGTTTTTATTGTGTATATGATATTGATTTTAAGTATCGTGAATTTTAATTAGATGGGCCACTCTTAGATTTCTGATTCTTATATTGTGTATATTATTAAGTTATAATTACGAAATTTAGTAAGTGGAAGTCTGTTGCATGCTGATTAACTAAGTCTTACTCTCACATGTTACTTAGTCTTATCATACCCATTCCGTAATCCATGTAACCATAAACATTGGTTATAAATTCAGGACATTTTAATGTAACCCCCATCATGATGTTATGATTCTGAAATGTCAAGACTACCAATAATATTCTCCGCTACACCTGGCGATCAATAGTTTCTCAATAATGAAATGCATAATTTATAAGGTGTCAATAATTGTCTAAAATATTATCTGCAACACCTTTCTACCGAGAGAGGATAGTTTCGTCAAAAGTGCGAATAACCACACAATTGGGATCAGTTAACATAAATAAAAAAAAGGTGGTTAGGATTTCGGAAGCTGTTTGCCGCGTGATTCTAATACATGGCTGCTACAGATCCTGTAAAGACTTAGCGACAACGCGAAAGGTACAGTTGGCGAATGGTCTTGGTTTCTTATACCGCTATTCCGCGGGACGGCACTCGGCTTGGACGTGCTCTTTGACTTTTTTCTTCGAATTCAAATGCGCTTCGGACCAGAGCGCCGCTTGCCCGCTTGTGCACAGTATATGTATATACGGCGTTACTCGTAAATACGGCGCTCCGAAAGCATCACGGCCACGTACAAAGAGGCCACGACGTCTCAATCCCGAGCTCCTTGGAGGGTCTCGTGGTATATAAAGCTGGACTCTCGCAGCCCCCGTACCCCCTTTGCGAAAGCGTGCAGTCTCGCGAAGGGGTACCACACACCGGGCCTCACAGATCACCCCGCTATCTTCGCGACCAGATCTCTCGGTCCGTCTGAACGAGAGCTACACACCAATGTCTACCTTTTCGCCTTCCCTCTCTACTTCCTTTAACTCCTTCCACTTCTTCTTCTACCTTAGCTTACCTTCTTCCTTACCACTTTTCGTGTTCTCCACGTCTTAGCCCTTCTGGCCATGCGCCATCGCCGTTTCATACTTCGTATCTGTGTTTCGCTCCCTCCAGATACTTCCTTCTCGTGAGATACGGCGAGCAGCGATCGAACGTAGCTTGTTTTGTCCCCTAAGCGAAACCGCGTTGACCACCCTTTGTTCATTCGTGCCACTGGCGAGTAAATAACCTTCGCCAAAGTGCAGAAACCATCATGGCTGAATACCCAGGTCACGATTTTACGTAGGTTCCATACACTCGCTGGGGAAAACAAGCCTGCTGGATTGATGAAGTACGTTCATTGCGGAGGGAACAGTTGAAAAATTGCAATTGTCATGGTACTCATAGGCAATATAGGCATCATCAAATAACAAGAGTCATTTTATTTGACGTCAGATCACTCTTCCATGCATTAGTTTTCTGTTTGCATATTGATGATTATTGCCTCTATGAAATTCATATCGCAGACAGGGCGTGTTGTAATTCTTGCATGATAGTTGCAATATTTTGATGATGGATGAAGTTATGTTTAAATTTTAATTTTTCGTACTGTTGACGTCAACATTACTCATGTTGCATTTCGTAATTGGCTAAATGCATTTTTGAGGTATTGCTTTACTAAGGCATGGGTTTTTTTAGTCAAAGCTGCGACATATAGTCATATAGTACATGTACATGTGAGAGTGTCAATCATTTTCTGCATCATAATCTGAAACATTTTGATATCAATACTTTCTTAATAATGGAATGCATCTCTTCAAAATTCTCAACCGTTGTCCACAACACATTGCCTGCAAAGTTTTTAGAAGTAATAGTTGATTATGAATAAAATACATTCATCTTAAGGATGGCTGTAATCATCAAAAATATAATGACTATAAATTCTAAAGCGAATACCGAGACCAGATGATTTCTAAGTAGTACAACTAAATCAGTAGTTGTCATAAATTATCGCAAGGTGATCAGTTTTAATCTAACTCATTACATTAAATCAATTTTACTGTACTGATGATTTCAACAGAATAGGTGATAAAAATCTTGGTTGGACGAAAAGGTAGTGAAAACAGGCACGTGCGCCACGGTAGAAGTTGCTAAACATCTTTGTCCCTCGCGCTCATGGAATTTGATCCTGCTACTACAGGCCTGCGAACAGTTATGGCAATGCAGAATGTCATTTGTTAATTTAAATATCGCGATAATCCGATCTACCTTTTCATTCTTCTCCGTATTGGGTAGTTTTGCAGCTTAACACTGGGCCCTTTGCTACATAGTATCCGCTTTTATAAAAAATGAGCATACTTTAAAGTTTACAAGTTTCCTTTTAGAGAGAAATTTCTAATAAACTTTTTTTGTTTCTCTAATCAAGACATAAAAGAGATTAATGATTTTCAAAGAAATGTTACACATAATTTTAACTTGGTTTCATTCTGTATGCTTGCAGTCTTACCTTGCTGGTAATTTGTGTTGAACTAATGATTTCACGTGGTGTCTTTCTTTGGTGAAGAATGTACCTACCGTTCTTTATTCTTCACTCCAGCACATACGTTCTCTTCTTTCGTCCCATTCCTTGCTCTTCCCTCTCACCAAGCACTTTATTCTCTGTCGCCTTTCTCGCCGTCTCTTGCGTTCTTCTCGCTTTTGTTTCTCCGCTCTCCGACCTTTGGATGCCACGAACGCGCACACTAAACGGCTTTAAAATTTCAAATTAGCTTCAATCGCATTGCTGCGTGCTTGTCGTATCGTTCACGTACCTGAACGATGCAATTGAACTCCACTTGAAGCTCTTAACTCCTTAAAGCTCTAATCACTGAAAGTCAGTGGCGTAAGGTGGTTTGATGTATATTATATTTTACATTTTTATGATCTTAAAGAAATATTTAACACATAAATGTATTTTTCATGGTGTTTTTCGTAATCTAATACGCCTCTTCAAAATGCATATAAAGGAAAGTTTAAAAAAAAAACAACGCGTGCGTCCAAAACTACGAAATAAGACAGATTTATGTATAAAAATCTTCGGTAAACGTTAATAACTTTCACTTTTCCATACACATCTAAATCTAGAAGAATACTGTACAAAGTAGAAACAATTCGTTGTGTCAGAACCTTGCATCTTCCAACATGTCGGGGTATCAGAACCTTGCATTACGCTCCCGAGCCATGGTTTCACTCGACTCAAGCGTGACTCCTCATATCGAGGTCTAAGATGTTTACACATAAAAATTTCCTGCTTTTTTAATACGCTCATAATTTGGATTTTGCTACAAAATTCATTTCGCAGCTAGCCTAGGTAACATTGTTAAATAAAACTTCAAGTTATCATTTTTACTTTAGACTTGTATACATACAACACAGAAAAAACTGAAGTTAAATTTTGTTGCATGTAAAATTTCCCACTGTTAAAGTTTACGTGCTATTTAGCGAAAGTTTATCCTACGATGGAATAAAAGCTGTCGTCTGCTACGGCGTCCTCAGCAGCAATGTCAAAACGGCAAAGTGGGAGTGAATTCGAGTTATAAATCGGGACACCAGATTTAAAAGAACACAGAAAAAACAAAAGTTACGATTTGTTGCAGGTAAGACGCAACGGTTAAAGATTAAATATATTTCGGCGAAAGTTTCACCGAGGTAATGAGAATAATTCTGATCTCGTCTACTGCGTCACGTTGAACAAGCAAATTTCGGTAAAACATGTAGAATCAGTAACAGAAAACACGAAAAAAAATGGTGCTTATTGATATATTTCCTCAGAAATCATTTACACTATTGTAGACGAATTAAAACTTATTCAGTACCATTTAGCAAAAAGCGCAAAAATAACTGACAGATGGGACTCCCCAGTTCTCTTTAATTTAATGAAGTTAAGCGACGATAGATAGCGCTGGCGTTGCAATTCTCGCTACATCTCGAATAAAAATGGAGGTTAAAAATCGGAAATTATCTTCGATCCATCTAAAGTTTATCCAGCAAGGTTAATTGTTGTTGAGGTGAATCTTTCACCTGAAGTTGATGTAAATGTTATTTTTGGTTTTTTCTTTGAATACACTAATCATTTTCAATATAATACCCAAGGATTAAGTGTGGATGAATAGAATACGGATGGAAAATCAGCATCTTTTAGTGCCATTCCTTCGCCAGACGCAGTAATTCATTTACCTGAAATTAACAATTCATCAGTCTGCATCATAAGCAGCTCAGCAGTCTTAGTTTCGGTCCAAATAAATTGGAGTTGCAAGACGCAGACACCATTCTTTATTCAAGCCTCGCAACCAATCTGAGAATGTTTCTCATGCCCACTTGTCTCTGTCTCGAACTCTCGTTTACGAATCGATGTCCTCTCGTTCGTGATTACAGGAGCGCCGTTTTGCATCGATCGGTTTGCACGAAGTGCAGGATCTTTCAACGTGGAAACGAATTAACGACCGGCTCGATAACCCTGGAAGATCGATCTTCCTGCCAATTCCCGTTAGAGAATCATGATCTTCGTGCGAGTAAAAGGTAGTCTGCGATTGAGGACGGTCATCTGGAGATTTCAGCGAGAAAATACAATATTGTATGCTGCTTTAACGATCGCAACGATGTCTCGATCAACTCGAGAAAACTTAAGGAGCACCATGTGAGTTGAATTTGTTCTCTTGTGCTGTATAATGTTGCTCTTGCTTCCTTCACTAATGCCATAAGAAATGGGCTTACCGCCACTGTAGTTTCCACTTGACAGTCCAGTATCCCCTTCAAAACTGAGTTGTTTAAGGCCATGTAACGAGAGGGTCACGTGACCAAAGCTGGATCTCAATTTTTATTTCCCAACTTACGTCTAAACGAAATGAGGTATCGCTCTGAAAGTTTGGGAAATAAAAGAGGAGGCAATAAAGTGCATGTCTCTGCTTTATTCCGGTGGAAAGTTTGAAAAAAAATTTTTTCGAAAAAAATGAAACTGGAAGCTATATTGTTACGTTTTTTCCTAACTTACCTTAGGATATTAATTAATATTTTCCAAAAATGTTTTCCGCGTTATTTAAACTTTTATTTTTCAATATGGATGAAAAAATATTGATCTCAGGATAGCCTTGATCATCTGGTACACTCATTACATGGCCTTAAATCAGAGAAATTCAATTTGATGCAGGAGATAATAATCAGGCCCTTTAAATAGAATATTGAAGTATTTCTAATTGGCTTCTAATTAATATAACAGCATGATAGATATTTTGACCAAGGAGAGAAAAATTAAATTAGATGTTTTTTTATCCTACTGGTCTCCCAATGTACTTTGCGGAACAAGAAAGTGGTAACTACATTTGGTTTTGCCATCAGATTCGAAATTATTGTTCCCTATTTAAATTTACTTGAAACAACTGTGAATCGTAGGCCAAATCTAGAATGTAGTTTCCGCTTTCCTATTTAGCATGGCAGTTATTACATCTAGTTCCATATAAAAGTATATAGCACGATGGAACTGTTAAAATAAGATATCTAAAAATTAATGTTTTGTTATTTGGCACTTCGGTGTCCTCAGTTCCTTTGAAGCGACAGCTACAGTTTTTCCTTCAGAGATCAATCAATTTTGGAAATTATGAAAATTTAGCACGTAGCAGTAAAAGGATAGCGAAGTAGATAACTGTTACCAGCATGAAGCTGGTAATGATCACATTACTGAGACAAATGAGGCAGGCCATGTCGTAAATAAAAGGAACGTCTGGTCTTCTCGTGTGAGCATCGAATAAGTGCGACCCCCGAAGTCTCTCGAGATCTTGGGTCGCGGACATAACTATATGACTTAAGTAAGGGAGCGGAGACCAAAAAGTTTTAAACGCGAGAGCAAATACAATTAGAGACAGAGCCGGAAGGGCTCTTCCTTCTCTGACCCTGGACTCTGGTCTCAAATGACTTGCGTAAGGGTGAGGAGAAGAGGGCCTGAAAAGGTAAGAAGACAAAAGGATAAGCGATGAGAAGAGAACGAAGAAGACTCAATCCCGTGTGGTGAGCTTTAGCGGTAACTAAGGAGGAAGGAGACGTAATAGCCAATCACGCGGCGGGCGCAAAAACCCCGACAAGAGGCATCGTAAAGCGAATGGTACTCGGCATCGGAACGAAATGAGGGCCGAGATCGGCCGGTCGCGAAAAAGGGGGGGAGGGGCAAAAGAAGGACCCTCTCACTCAACCCACTCTATCTACAACTCTCTACCCCACCAGAAGTGGGGGAGATATTAATTAGAATAATTGCTGCTAACAGGCTCGTTAGCGTTGAACTGAGATAGCAAACGAGCGCGCCCGGGATGCGAAAATAAAACGAAACGTCTCCGGTCCCCGGGCAAAACCGAGTACGTTGCTTCTCTTTCTTTCTTTGCATTGGCCTCGCTTTATCTTGCTCTCTCTCTCTCTTTACACGCACACGCACACTTTCGCGCGTCTCTGCAGAACACCAGAGAAACCCTTTACTCTTTCGCAGGAAGAACGCCTCAATCAGCGACCGCTTAAGCACAACGTCATTTGCATATTTCTCCAAGAAGTAGGAATTTACTACGAGGCTTCTGAAACCATGACCCTAAAAAGAATAATTCATTGGTAACTTTGTTTAGCTCAATTGAAGAGTGTATCCAGGGAAATAAAATTTTATCTATAAATTGCGATAATTTTTAAGGGGATATTGAGAATTTTGCTAAATCCACGACCTTACTAGTTGAATCATGAATTTTCTCTACTAAAAATCCTCTTACGGTATTTCTCAATCAGCTACCAATTAAATACGTCATTTACATATTTCTTCAATCTGTAGAAATTTACTACGAAGTTTTAAAGCCATGACCCTAAAGAATCATTCGCTGGTAACTTTGTGCAGCGCAAGACTTTTCTCGATCCGAATCCCGATTCCTTTGCCGCTACCACCGCACATCGAAAGGTGCAAGTGAGTTCTGCCTCAAGTTTCTAGTCTTATGTTTATGATACCTCGGAATACCAAGAACGAATCGCTATTCGCTTATTGCTCGTGCGAAAATGTCGAGCTAGATTGTAGATCAATCTGACTTAAACGATGGGTTGCGGATGCCTTGCGACCTCGCCGGTTATTTACGCCAGTCGTGAAGCAGCGCATATGCTGAATTGCTGATGCTTGACACATGATGCACGCCTTGTACACCGATTACTTCTTATTCTTATTTGGAACTAATTGTTTTTACGACTTACTCGTTATGATCATCGTTAAAAAATATTTTACGCGCAATACCATCGCGTTAGCTAGTCATTAGTTTCGAGGACGAATGAGCAAGTAACCTTGAAGTACCAGGCGCAAAGTATTGTGTCGTGAAAATTATTATAGAAGTTATTAGAATTCGAACCTTTAAACTCGGCGAGTTTCAGGAAGAATATCCAAAAAATAACATGTAGACATGTCCAAATCAAAAGGTACCATCCCGAAGAAAGCAGATAAAACGCTTTTAACATGTGAAGACTAAATGAAAAGGCACTATAAAATTCAGGGGGCTGATTTTCCCAATACAATTTATATGCTGGGATTTTGTAACTTCAAACATTTTCTTTGATAAGATGAATAGGAGTAAGCTTTAGGAAGTCCTAATAGTATGCAGTCAATGGATGGCTGCTAAAGGCAATAAAAACACTATATGAGGTATAGCAAAGCATGTATGTGGGTAAATGGGTCTTTGAGTGACTGGTTCGATATTATTCAAGGTGCTAGACAAGGATGCGTTATGTCATCATAGATATTTATTATATCCATAGACAAGTGTCTGAGAATAGCTCTCCTCGATGTTTAAAGGAAAGGGTGAGAAAACAATATGCAACATTGCCATAGACGCTGAGAGGATAGAACAAATGTACAAGTATGTGTATCCCTGTAGTTTATTTACTAATGACGGAAAGATGGATGGAAAGATAAACAGCTATGTAAACGAGGGTAGAAAGGCCATCAGTAGGGTAGAATCCATTAACAGAAGTAAAAATATAACAAATAAAGCTAAAATTTCAGTATTAAATTCTGTACTTGCATACACTGTACTGTACGAAACTTCTTGACCAGAGTAAAATAAATTTTTTGAGATGGCTTGGGCCTGCTGACAGAATGAAAGAAGAACGACTGACGAAACAAGTTTATAAATGGTAGCGTACCCAGAGATAGACCGATGAATGATTAGCGGGAAGTGGAGTGAGAAACGCCTTTAACGAAAGACCTTGGATACTGATGTGCCCGAGTGAAGAGTTAATGACTTTATGAAGCTATTCGCCTGAGATGCTCGGTAGAGAGATTGCTTAGAAACCTGGGTGGAAGCAGTGCTGCGAAACGAACTTGTTGTTTAAATAAATAGAACGGGAATTATAGCCCAATCTAAATATCTTTACCCGTCTCCCCTACCATCACACTTTATACCTCCTTATACACCTCCTTTTCTCACTTTTCTCATATTAAATCCCTAATCCTCGGCTAGAATGGAGACTTACGTGTATCAATTTTCTCAAAGTATTTTATGCGGCTCGAAGGACCACTTGCACTTCTCAAGCTTAAATTTCCAATCAGTTTCCTCGAAGATCTTTTTTTGGATCATTGAGACAAAAATGACTATATCAAGTTGCATGTGATTCTTAAAATATATATTGTAATGAATCAAATAACCAATTAAGCTAAAGAAATAGCAAGTCTAATTTTCATGAGTGTAGCTATTAGAAGGCGACATGAAAAATGATATATGTATCCGTTGAGCGTCTGGAGTTAAAAATTGCGATTTAATTGACGACGAAATTGCCACTGTTTGTTTTAATTACGACATAAAGTCAGTCAGAGGAGGATTTTTTTTATTGCGGTTCCAGGGAAGGGGACAGTAGTTCGACGGACTGAAACCCAAAGACAGTCATAAATATAATACAAGCGTTGCACGTGGGCGCATGGAATAAAATAAAATAAAGTAGGCAAGTCGAATCCTCATCGGACCCGCAACGTAGCCTGTCAAAACACGAGAGATTCGCACCAGGTCGTCACGTTAATACGATAGCAGGGAGTGAGCTTCAGCGTGTAACGATGGCGTACCCCACGTGTCCAATCAACGTGTTTCTTTGGCGAGGCCACCGCGTCCGGCCATGAAGTTGGAAGCTCGAAGCAGCCCAAGCTCGATCTCACAGAGGAAGGAGGAAATAAGAAATATCCTAATCAGCATGCGTCCCGTCCAGCCAATTAGAAATACTCTGTTTTACCGACTGTCACGAAGAATCGCGTATTGAGTTGTATCGGCCGAGTTATGTTTGCTTCGTTAGTCGGATCCTTGGAGCTGGAACGTCCCTTCTCTTCTATACGGCATTGCTGTATGGGCCGGTGCTTGATTTACGGCCAACCGAGTCAACGGACTCCTTGGTAGTAAGAGAGACTGCTAATAGTCTCTCCATGGCCTGGCTGCCCCGCAAATATTCCGCTCTCTAATTGGAATTGATTAGGAAGGCCCCGGCTCGCTGCGGAATAAAGACGGAATTGCTGACCGACCGACCAACCGACCGAACAACCAACCAGATAGTGAACCAACCACCGGCCGCGTTGCCCTGGTGGCTTCACCAAGAATCGAAGGCGGACGTCCCCAAGCTTGTTGCTCAGCTTCCCCCCTAATGACATGCGAGAGAAGAGCATCTCGCCCCGGACGTCGCATGGCTTTTCCTCTGACAAACTCTTTCAGCCTCTTCCTTTCCTTTCCCGCCGGGGATGATTTGACCGTAAATCGCAGTAGTTGTCGTCTGCTTTTTCTCTTTCAGAGAAGAGTACTGAATCTTTAATGCTAGGAACTGACACACGGTTTCAGACTTGACTCAACCCATAAAATCCACACCCTTTCATCTGAAGAATCGCTTCTGAAGAGATTGTTCAATTGCTATTCTAATACCAATGATATATGTCTAATTTTTTGCCCCTAGAAAAATACAACAAGATTCTTATCACTGGGTAAAGACAAGTTGATGATGCACATTTACTCCCATCCTATTTTAAATTTAATTTGTTTTTATGCATTCTCCCATGTCTTACGTGTTTTTCTCAAATCATTCAAAAGCCCTCTAAATCTCTTTTTATTATCTATATAATCCATAAGCCATCGAAAACAATTATTTCATAAGTATTACTTTCAGCGGTCCTATGGGCCGGATAGAAACCGGTACGATCGAATTTAGCCAAATTCTACAGAGCTATTTTAATGCCAGGTGACTAACATTCTTAATTTTCCCTTTCCAGTTGTGCCAGCTGCTTCTTTTAAAACTTGAATAAAATTTTGACTAAACGCAGTGATACTTTATGGTGAATGAATTCGGTGAATTCAATTCTGATATCCTGCAAAAATATTAATATCGCCGCGTATATACGTATTCACTTAACGTGAAGTACAATAGTCGTTATTCAAATTTCGCGGCCACTGCATTTTATGCCGAGCCGAGGTGGCCCGAAAGGGCCGGCGTGCGTATACGAGGCCGAAGATCGTGAATCGAGATTTCGAGGGAATTCGAAGACGAATCCCACTACGTGTCGAGGGTCTTTCGAATTTAAAATTCTAATCTTATGATTTGTGGCGGTTGCCTGATACTTCTGACGGCGACTGTACCAGGAATGACTCCATTAGCTGGACTTTGCCTAAAGCCGCTCCAGCCGATTGCACTTCTAGTTTTAAAAGAGACCTTCCTTTGTTTGCTTTTCACACTAGTAGGCTCTCAAATGCGAGGCTCCTACAGTAAATGAATTGTGGATCGCTTACTATTTGCAAATCGGTTGAATGAGAAGTTACCACGAAGAAGGAATAATTTGATAGCATGCCATTTCCATTAGGCGTCAGATCAATTCATGATTTTTTGCCCATTTCATCCGAAACGCCCCTCGTTAAAGCAATCCTCAAATATTCGAAACGATTATAAATCCCTTATTTATTTTAATTGGATTGTTATTTCTAACTTTTGTGTGGCAAAGTATTTTGATTTGGGCATTGAAGAGTTGGAGCAGTTCTCGCCACATCTGTTTAGGGGCGGATCGAGCCTTCTTTCTCATTAAGTAGAAATGATTTAAGGGAGGAGCACTGAAGCCGTAATTCCTATCTTCTATTTTACAATTTTTGGATACGTCATTGTACACATTTTAAATGAGATACAAAAGGATAAAAATGTTTTGTGAAATAGGAGTTAAACTCTCTTTGATGTCGATCCCATTTTACGTTTTACTTTGACGCTTAATTTTCTGTGTCGTTTGTAAACTAAATTGTCGGTACAGAGGGAATTAAAGATACTGAAAATTGAATCCTTAGGGTCTACTTAAAGACGAATATATATCTGCGTATTGTTAGTGCTGCCTTAATTAAACCTACTTAATTTTCTTTGAGGTCCGCGCCAATGCTCCTCGTAATTAGTACGGGCGCGCATGCCGTTCCTCCTTAGGCTCGCCGGTAACTCCTTTTGTTTGTCTTCTCTCTTCTCTTTCCACTCCATTATACTCTACTTTACCTCCGTTTCCTCCCCTTCCCGCAAACGGAAATCGTATTTAGGAGACACTCTTCTTGGCATTCTTCACCGTGATACGGAACGTAACGTGATAAAACATCAATCGTCGGTGTTGCAATGTGCCATTAACATTTTTAGAATTGACTTCATTCTTCAGAATAAAACCACTGTTTTATCACGGCCGAGGTAATTTATTGTAAATTAAAGTAGGCAATATCTGACATTAGTTTATTCGTGTTTCAGAGTCTTCAAAAACAAGTGAAAATAATTGGAGATCACGCACCATGTCTTTCGGTTTGATACATCATTTTAAATACCAGAATTTTAAATAATTTAAGTCTAATAAATGAAAATGTCGAATTTTTTTATTTCTACCAATTTAAAATTAATCATTTTCTACACATAATATTTAAGGTTGAATTTCATAAATTTGCTTCTAACAATGATTAAATTCCAAAAATCATTTTTTTAAACCCGCAAATTATGAGGATTGAAAAAATTAATTTTCAACATTTTAATTGGTCCAATTTATATTGGCTTTATAGTTGGCTATGCATATAGATTTGAAAATTCGACTTTGAATAAAAAATGAAATAATGGACGTAGCCAAAAAGTAAAAACACCACCGGAATCGTCTGAGACATATCTCAACGTGTTTTTAAAAAATTTTTTTAAAAGTCATTTTTTAAAAAATTACGTTTTTTATTAAGATATATCCTTCATTATGAAAAAAAAGCAAAAGTCCTAAAGAAAAAGTCAAGATAGTTCTGGATTCTTCTCGGCAATATCTCCACGTGTTTTTTTCATTAAAAACAAATTATTATTTAAACAATTATATTGGTTATAATTTTAAAAAATTTATTTAACAATTGTGGTAAACAATTCAGAGTTTTTAAGTGAAAAATAACATACCTTGAAGTATCATCAATGAAAAAAAAATTTAAACAATGCAAAAAAGTTAGTTAAAACGTTGTTTTTGCCTCCTCTGCGCACACACCTGTACGATATCTCATGGCGCATTGGCTTTGATTATTTATCCTTCATATAAAAAAAACCAAAAGCTCTAAAGAAATTGTTTACCACAATCATTAAATAAATTTTTTTAAAATTATAAACAATATAATTGTTTAAATAATTTATTTTTTTTCAAATAAAAAAAACACCTGGAGGTATTGCCGAGAAGAATCCAGAACTATCTTCTTTTTTTCTTTAGGACTTTCGGTTTTTTTTATAATGAAGGATAAATAATCAAATCCATATGCGCCGTGGGATATCGTAAAGGTGTGTGCGTAGAGGGGGCAAAACAATGTTTAAACTAACTTTTTTGCATTGTTTAAAATTTTTTTCATTTATCATATTTCAGGGTATGTTATTTTTCACTTAACAACTCTGAATTGTTTACCACAATTTTCAAATAAATTTTTAAATATTATAAACAATATAATTGTTTAAATAATAAATTTTTTCTCAAATGAAAAAAAAACTGGAGATATTGTCGAGAAGAATCCTGAACTATCTTCACTTTTTCTTTAGGACTTTTGGTTTTTTTCATAATGTAGGATATATGTTACTTAACAACTTAATTGTTTAAAAAATGACTTTTTAAAAAAAGTGAAAAAACGTAGAGATATGGCTCAGACGATTCCGGTGGTGTTTTTACTTTTTTGCTGCGTCTATTATTTCATTTTTTATTGAAGGTCGAATTTTCAAATCTATATGCATAGCTAACTTCTGAGTCGTACTTAAAGTCGGGCTGTGACCGGGGTTTCTGGTCGGGATCCAACTAGCATCGTCACAATGCGCTAGCCAGCGTCCGACCATAAAGCATAGTCGTGATATGGCCGGGCTGCCTGTCCGCGGCCCGGCCGGGGTCAATTGGTGCTATGATAAATTTAAAGAATTCGAGTTTCAATTTTATGAAGAGCATATAAACCACGATAAACATTTGTAAAAAAAATTTTAAATTATAATTTACCATTCTCAAAATTGTGGGTCCGGATGCAATAAGGGCACATAAAATTTTTTTGTGCGAAAACGAAGTCCCCTGGAGGCTTTAGAAAAAATTTTCGAATTTTAATTTTCAAAA